>NC_086330.1:249989658-250290753 GCF_032445375.1 Bacillus rossius redtenbacheri
CATTCAGTCAGAAATATTACCTACAAAAAACGCACAGACGTGTGCAAGGGTGCATTCGCGGGTGAAGTTAATCATCTGAAACGTTAGGCAAATACCGCACGTCTTCAGAAAAAAAATATAAATTTGATAAATCTAGATAACGTTAAACCTTTCTAGAAAAGGATTATAAGAAGATTATGAAAAGACAGATTACCTAAAAATTAATTATTAATACAGCATAATTATACGATTAGTATAGGTATAGATTATAAAATCCTCAGATCATAGTGAAACTAGTCAAGTTAAAACAAAGCTGATATGAAAAAGCCAATTACGTCAAAGGAAGGATATATAAACAGACATAATAAAATCCCGTGACACGGATTTATCCGTGTGATAAAAAGTATCAAGTTTCGCTCTAGTCTAAAGAATTATCCAAAACTTTGGACGAATGTATAGCAGAGGTTCCTATCTTGGTTGCCAACACACAATAAAGCAAATCAATTTAACAAAAAGACTACAAGAGGAAAAACTGTTAATTAAATAAACTTTAGAGGAAGGGAGCCAAACAAAACATTTAACCAACCAACATTTAAAACAAGTGAAACAGTATCGTCATCAGATACCGCATACCAACACAACATTAAGAAAATATACTTGAGATCAGGATCAGACGTTGTAGGACTTCATCACAACTAGTACACTCCTGGGGAATATTCTCTATTGAAGAGCGAGAAATTCACTGCACCCATTTAAAGTAGATGATTGCTTAATATTTCTTTAGAAATCCGAATATTTTCATGTTTTATAATTCTGCTATTGTGCGCGTGACTCCTGACAACATTATTTTGTATACCATTATAAATTATAATAATATTCGGACCAGAATAATTTAATTTTTGCTTAAAATGTAAAGAAACTCCGTAACATCTCTTAATTGGCAATAAACTGCTCTACAATTCGAATATTGCACATCAATGCAAAATAAAAATCGATGAAGCTATTTTCTTAGTGTATGTGAACAGGAAGCAATATTAATTATATACTTATTACTATTGGTATTACTTCAATAATAACTAAAAGGTACTTGCACAGTTAAACTTAATTACAAGAATTGAATTAAATGTTTTTATATGTTTTGTGGGTCTGTGCACTGCATAACTCATCTTTTTATATTATGCCAAGTCATATGACGCAAAGGTGTAAGCGCAGCTCATCATATGGTATGCCTAGCTTGCTTGTTAGATAAACATGTATGAACCTTAGCGAGAGCGGCATTGACTGGTGGCCTGTCTGTATGTGCTTTTCATATATACCCAGTCAAGAAAATTCATATTAAAAGCACATTAGAAACAAAAAAACGAATGTCGTGTTAATTTGAACAATAAATGCCTGTTATAACTTGTTTTGTGTTATGTTCGTGTACATTACAAATGTATTTTGGGAGCATTATATATACAATAGGTATGTATCAAACATTTGAAGTGGACACACCACCACAGTTCAGTTAGCGCGCGCAAGGCCCCCCCCCCCCCTCTTTCGGAACCCCCCACCCCCCACCCTTCCCCTGGTACTACCGCCGCCCTTGTGATATTTCCCTTCTCCTCCTAGCACGTGAGGGGGTTGCAATACTACTTAAACTCGTGATCCTTGTTCCTAGGACTCATTCAGGTTCCAAAACAGTCGAGTTAGTTGCTCTTACTAATATCTACTATGCCTCGTTCGGAACTTGCTCGTGATGTAGTAACTTCGTAACTCTGCTGTGCAAATAAAACCCAGGTCGGTGATGGTCAGTTGTAAATAAAGTATTTTTTGGTGCAAGGCAGCTGCACAGTTTAAAAATAAATGCCAGTCCACCAACCTTGTTGTATAATTTAGGCCGCTGTCTTAATAAAGTTCACAGTTGAGATGTGAGCTGGTGGCTGCGAGTCATGCTTGTAACGATCACGCCGTCCCAGGTGTGTCCCTGTGCCTTGATTCCTTTTTCCGGTTCAGTTTGTTGTTCTCTTTTCTTGTATGTTCTCCCTGCATTTAAACCCTCTCTGGGTATGTTGACGTGTGTAAGAGTTTGTGTGTGTTCATGTTTGTTGGCGTCTCGCGCTTGTGCCACTGTGCCTGTCCTGTGTAGGTTCGCTATTCAATCACGCTCTTTCGCGTTCCTTCTGCTGTATTTGTTAGCATCACTTGGCTCGGGTAGTTCGAGCGTGATTGCGTCGTGTGACGAGGACTGGTGGAGTCTCGGTCCAAGTTTGCTGTTGCTCCACTTGTCTGACACATCAAGTGTGTGGGCCTGCCTCACTCCAAATGAAGGCCTTGCCTACAGAGTCGTATACACGGGGCTAGTCTTGCGCTCGTTCATAATATTGCCTGGTCTGTTAGAGACTTAATAAATGTGTTCTTAGGATAAGTACGTTCCTGTAATACCTGTAACGTAACCAGCTGTTTAAATCAGCCTTGCTAAACTTGCGTAATTGTCACGTTAGCCTTACCTTGATGCATTACAGCAAATAGCATAAGTTTGATTATTTTTACTTGAATGCCTCCGTATTCTTGTGTAACGAACAGGAATACATTTCTTAACCTCGATTACAAGCCCTCGTGTATTTTTGGGATAATTAAATAATGTGTACGATTTAGCATATTCCTGTGTGTTTCTTTATGTAAGCACCTATATAATATAATTTTCATTTATCTTGTTAACACCTTCCTCGCCGAACAAATGTTGAGACGTCCACTAGAAGTCTGAATTATTTGGTTTGAAACGTTATTTGTCATGTGCTGTGGATAATTGTATTAACTTTTTAAGTAATTTCAATGCTACTGTGGATTTCCCACGTTAGCATTTGATAATGTTATAATGTACCTGAACTGAAACTCAGAAGTTTATAAAAGTACTTTGTGTTGAATTTATATACATAGAAAAATAAATAAATTTGTGATATGCATATATATATAACAACGGACTGAACGTTATGTCATATATATATACATATATATATTCATATCACAAATTTATTTATTTTTCTATATATATAGATAGATATATATATATATATATCAGACATAACTTTCAGTCCGTTGTTTAATAACAATGTACTTGAACCCACTCTTCCTTATTCCTTGTCCAATCAGCTTGGACCCCCTGCTGGCCGACCGCACATAGCCCGCTTGTTTGCCACAGCTGGTCCTTGATTCGAGGCAAGGTCAATGCACATTGGCAAAATAGCACACAACATTAGCTAACTTTAACATAGTAGTAATTTTGTAAAAGGCAACCAAGATCATTTATTTCAAATGAAAAATAAATAATGTAAACGTAATATGTTATTATCTTTACATACCTACTTATATATTTTTGAAATACCATGGTGTTAAAAAGATCAGCCTTATTCCGAAGTCACAGTTCTAATAAGTTGCGGAATAAACAATTAAATCGCCAAAGTGATATGATGCCTTGCTTATTATTTAGAAAGAAACATCGTCTGCTGCCACTACCGAACAAAACTGAGCCTTGGCGTGAGGCACGTGCAGCTTGGAAGAATGTTCAAAACGGAGCGGCTAAAAGCGATGCTTTTTATTCTAACTTCGTACGTTCAGCCCTCAACCTTGTTTTCCTACCAAAATGTGGCCAACATTACCCTCGAACATCGCATCGTTTGCAGCAGACACGTATTTTGGACTGGCACAATGTAAACATTTTCCTGCAGTTTACCTCATCCTGTGTTTTCTAACGGAATACTGATTTTATTTCGGCCATGCAGACAGTAACAGTAGCAGACTGAGCTGAACGCCCGCGTTCAAGTGTATTGAAAATTTAATACACTCCTTCTGCAAATAGTTTTTAAAAATTGACGTTTATACAACAGACCATAATTTAAATGTAAAAAGAGAAATGCTGTACTATTACTTAGGTAGAGATGCTTACTGAAACTTTGCTTTTAATATTTATTTCAACTGCATAGAGAAAATGGGCGCATTTTCAGGCAACAGACTTGTAATACCCACCTCTTTGGAACTGTATATTTATGCATTTTCTTTAGTGTCATGTTTTGCAATCTATTTTTTACCTGTGTGTTTTAGCGTCTATGTATTCGTTTATTCTAATCCAAATTGCAGTAATTTGTATCTTAGATATGATACTGTGCTAGCTGTGATATGGAAAATCTTTTTAGCCTTCAGTTAAGTTAAGCAACTGGATTGGTTGTCAGCTTGTTTAGAGCAATATTAAAATTATATGTTAACTATCTTTATTTGGTGGCATTATTGGAAAACATTATATAATAGTGAACTATGAGATAGAGATTAAAGAAGAGGCTCTTCTACAATTGTGTAGGAAGGATGTATATAATTTGGCTTGGCTAATTTTAAGACCTAAAGGATTTAATTGTCATAAATCTGAGTTGAAGACTGTTTAAAGTTAAACCCAAAAGAGCATAAAACCCATAGTATTCCAGTGTCCAATATCAGTCTGTTTGTGCCTTATGATGGTAACATATGTCAGTTCCCGAAACGTCGCAACTGTTGTCACTGGAAACCTTCTGTGTTCGTAAGTGCTATCGTCGTTGTGTGGTCCATAGTACTTGTTTATCTTCATCATTGTTTTATATGTTTGCTGCGTTGTCTGCTTTTAATTATCTCTCGTCCTTGTTAGCCCACTGTGTTTGTCGGCGTTGTTACATTATTTTTCATGACTATGTTCCTTCAACGGAATTCTTGTGCTGTCTGATATTTAGAGGTTAAACATTTTGTCCGTGCTGTCGTCGTTGTGTTGTCCATAATACTTGTTAAGTTTCATCGTTGGTTCCGTTTGTCCGACATCAGCTCATTCAGTCTTGTTTTCTGTGAATTTTTAATCTTCATAGTTTTATTAATTTTTTTATTTTCGGAATTTTTTCATGACAAACAGTGTAAAACTGCAATGGCGTATGTCCAAAAAACTGCATTAAATCAAAATTCCCCATTGCACGAATAATTTAAAGAATGCAATAAGTGTGTTGCATCAAATTTAAACATTTTTGTAATATAATGATTATATACATACTTTCCAGATGTATTGTTTTGAAACATTTGAGTAATTAATTTGTTACAGTTGATTTATGGTTGATTTTCGGTACTCAGTCTCTACATTTTACAATGTGGATAATTTCCTTACATCGCGGCTTTTACAGAAATTAACAATGAAATTCCGGAAATACTTTTTTTTAACTACATACTAACTAAGCCATTAAATTGTTTTACTGAAATTGTATTTTGGTAGTTTACTTCTAATTTGATATACAAATTTTGTGTCTGAATACTATTAGCAGAATGATTGTGATTTTAATCAGTTGATGATTGCACATTCTGTATTTTGTATTGCTGTACTTATTTTGACCAATTATTTTATTTAAGATTAAAAACTTTTTTTTGTTGAGAATTATGACTATTTTTTTTCGATGTGTGTTGGTTAACCAGAAAATCTTCTACATACAAAGACAATGTATTACCATGGATCTTAAAAAAATTTAACAGAAAATTATACAAAATAATATTAATGTGCAAACTTATACGCTCAGAGATCAAGAGCTTGAGAGTCATTTTGAACTAAGTAGTAAAAATATTCGAAAAATGAATGCTGAAGTACCATGATTGTGTTTACTGGGGTGTATAGGAACCTTACAATCGCACTGATTCTTTACCTCAATTCTAATTGCTAGTAAGTTCCTATAGAAAAGAATGTAAATCTGTACATTGCCCCACTCTTAACTTAGCATGTTGTAATTATAAAAAATTTCTTCTATATTCCACAAAACGTCTCACTAGTCGCAGCCCGTCAGATTTGAAATTAAATTGTTCAAATTTGTACAAAATATGTATTTATTATACATATATCTAATATATATTTAAAAAAACAATTTTATCATTTGCTAAAAATTCCTTTCTTCAAGTTTATCTCATAATAAAAATTTTCAGAAATTTACGAAATTTTAAACAATGCTCAGTTCCGGAAAGTATTTTTACCATTTAAATTTCTTTTTTTTTTTACATCAGGCAGCCTGTATTTAAACACTTTTCTCCAAAATAATTTTAAGTATGGGTGTACTGACTTTATGAAAACAGGAGACCACGTGGTAGAATGGTACCTCCATCAAGGCAATCCAGGTTCAATGCCGGGGAGGGTCAAGCAAGTATTTTTCACTACTGGGAATATGGCCAACGTTGCCATAAGCAGGTAGGTTTAAATAGGTACCTCGATGTCCACCCACCCATTTATTCTGTCAGGGCACCTTCCTAATGAAATTACACCTTTTTATTTAAAGAAATCAACGTTGATGAAATTTAAGCATGGATGAAGAATTTGGCAGAACTTGAATGTTTTCAAGTTCAGTTATTATTTAATTATTCTGTTAAGTTCTTCAAAAACTTCAAATATTGATGCTAAATAATTGTAAATTACAAAAACACCTCAAATACTTCAAATAATTAACACAACTTTTTTCATGTGCAACACTGTTGTATAAATAAATAGTTAACATATTTAATTTTTGTGTGATGAGTACCTTTGGCAGAGGTTTCTAAGGATGAATACATGCTTGGTAAAATCTAAGAACATTGTAAAATTATTTCTGGATTAAAATAATTTGTTTGGAGGAATACAGAAACAATATAAATAATGGGTTAGTATAAAGAATACACTTTTCTGAGATAAGATAATTAAAAATTACAAAATGTAACATTTCCTTACATGTTTTTTTAATCATTCCCTAAAAGGGCATTGTGATATTTCAAATACATTATTAAAATCTGCCATTTTAACAAGTGATTAGGTTAGCAACATGCATGAGAATTGTCAGTTGAGTTAGGTTCGATTCATTTAAATTACTTAAAAGTAGTGTTCATGGTATGTTAGGTAAAATTAACTAAATTTTAAATTGGTAATTCCTAACCAACTATTGAAATGACTATGCAGTGTTTCCAATGTAAAAATAACTTAGCTTGATTAAACATTTACACACTTTTCAATTATTTTAAATGCAGCTAACCCAACCGTACATTCTCGCAATATTACAGATTTGTAATATATAAACCTAATCTAACCACATGTTAAAATTGTAAGTTATTTAATATCAAAACAATCTATTACAGAATAAAAAAAAACATGCAAAGAAATAAAAGAAAAGTTTTCTCAGGAAAGTGGTGTGCCACTTCATAATCATCAAATCTTGTATGCCACAGTTTCTACAATAATTACTTATAAGTAAAAAACTATTCTTAGGTAGTTTTCTTAAATATGTGCCGTTACAAAAAAAATTGATTCTGTAAAAAGGCATTGTGGTATTTTAAGAAGTTTACTTGGAGCGCTATTCTTGACGCTGTCGGAATAATTTATCTAGAGGAATGATCCAATGATTATGCTCCAGTTGAGCTAAAAGCTTATTGAAATCGCTACAGTGAGCATCGGAATAAACAGTGACGGGTTAACGAAAATTATTTTTGGAAGTGTGGCAACGTTGCTTTAAGTGTAGACGTTACTTGAAGAATGCCAGTCACAATGAAAGCACGTTATATTTTTATATTCTTTTCATCTATTTTCTCTAGTTGATGGACGTGGACGTTGGGTGTATCTTTTGATAAGAAATAATAAAAAAAAATGAGTTGTAAAGCTATGGCTAAGATAGAGAAAATGGTGGGAAAAAAAAGAAGAAAAAAGATGATTTAAGAAGGGAAAAATACTATTCTGTAATTAAAAAAACTAATTTCTTTATTGTGGAAAATTTACTACAAAACCATAAATATTTACATAATTGTTTACAGATTCGTACGGTTTTTTATTAAAAAACTCTTGTCACTTAAAATACACCTTTGTCAGTCTATAATTTCTGCTTAATTGTCTACAACTCTTATTATATTTGTGTGTATATTATGAGGTGTGAATAAATATAGCGCAATTTTCGTTGGTTCATATATGATTAACAAATGTGAACATTAGGATTTTTATAATCATTGAAACATAACTTTAAAGAAAAAAATATGGGAAATTTTTTCGGCAGAAAATTGGATTAGAGTAGCGGTTAGGGCGCAGTAATGCAAGTATTTATCAAAAATATATTCTTATAGCAATAGCATTTAAATAATATTATGTATTCAATAAAACTAGTGTGAGTTTGAAATAAGCTGGGTACGCGCGTGACTGGTGACGCACACGGCAGTTGTGTCACAGCCACAGTGCCGGCATCTGCTCGGTGCGCGCGTGATGAGAGACGCACACGGCAGTTGTGGATCACTGCCACAGTGCAGGCATCTGCTCGGTGCGCGCGTAACGTATGACGCACACGGCAATTGTAGGTCATTGTCACAGAGTCAGCATCTGCCCGGTGCGCGCGTGACGTGTGACGCACACGGCAGTTGTGTGTCATTGTCACAGTGCCGGCATCTGCTCGGTGCGCACGTGACGTGTGACGCACACGGCAGTTGTGGGTCACTGCCACAGTGCCGGCATCTGCTCGGTGCGCGCTTAACATGTGACACACACGGCAGTTGTGGGTCACTGCCACAGCGCCGGCATCTTATCAGTACGCGCGTGACTGGTGACGCACACGACAGTTGTGTCACTGCCACAGCTCCGGCATCTGCTCGGTGCGCGCGTGACGTGTGACGCAAACGGCAGTTGTGTGTCATTGCCTCAGTGCCGGCATCTGCTCGGTGCGCGCGTGACTGGTGACGCACACGGAATTGGTGGATCACTGCCATAGCTCCGGCATCTGCTCGGTGCGCGCGTGACGTGTGACGCACACGGCAGTTGTGGGTCACTGCAACAGCGCCGGCATCTGCTCGGTGCGCGCGTGACGTGTGACGCACACGGCAGTTGTGGGTCACTGCCACAGCGCCGGCATCTTATCAGTACGCGCGTGACTGGTGACGTACACGACAGTTGTGTCACAGCCACAGCGCCGGCATCTGCTCGGTGCGCGCGTGACGTGTGACGCACACGGCAGTTGTGGGTCACTGCCACAGCGCCGGCATCTGCACGGTGCGCGCGTGACTGGTGACGTACACGACAGTTGTGTCACAGCCACAGCGCCGGCATCTGCTCGGTGCGCGCGTGACGTGTGACGCACACGGCAGTTGTGGGTCACTGCAACAGCGCCGGCATCTGCTCGGTGCGCGCGTGACGTGTGACACACACGGCAGTTGTGGGTCACTGCCACAGCGCCGGCATCTTATCAGTACGCGCGTGACTGGTGACGTACACGACAGTTGTGTCACAGCCACAGCGCCGGCATCTGCTCGGTGCGCGCGTGACGTGTGACGCACACGGCAGTTGTGGGTCACTGCCACAGCGCCGGCATCTGCACGGTGCGCGCGTGACTGGTGACGCACACGGCAGTTGTGTCAAAGTCACAGCGCCGGCATCTGCTCGGTGCGTGCGTGACGTGTGACGCACACGGCAGTTGTGTGTCACTGCCACAGTGCCGGCATCTACTCGGTGCGCGCGTAACGTGTGACGCAAACAGCAGTTGTGTGTCATTGCCTCAGTGCCGGCATCTGCTCGGTGCGCGCGTGACTGGTGACGCACACGGAATTGGTGGATCACTGCCATAGCTTCGGCATCTGCTCGGTGCGCGCGTGACGTGTGACGCACACGGCAGTTGTGGGTCACTGCAACAGCGCCGGCATCTGCTCGGTGCGCGCGTGACGTGTGACGCACACGGCAGTTGTGGGTCACTGCCACAGCGCCGGCATCTGCACGGTGCGCGCGTGACTGGTGACGCACACGGCAGTTGTGTCAAAGTCACAGCGCCGGCATCTGCTCGGTGCGTGCGTGACGTGTGACGCACACGGCAGTTGTGGGTCACTGCCACAGCGCCGGCATCTGCACGGTGCGCGCGTGACTGGTGACGCACACGGCAGTTGTGTCAAAGTCACAGCGCCGGCATCTGCTCGGTGCGTGCGTGACGTGTGACGCACACGGCAGTTGTGTGTCACTGCCACAGTGCCGGCATCTACTCGGTGCGCGTGTAACGTGTGACGCAAACGGCAGTTGTGTGTCATTGCCTCAGTGCCGGCATCTGCTCGGTGCGCGCGTGACTGGTGACGCACACGGAATTGGTGGATCACTGCACAGCTCCGGCATCTGCTCGGTGCGCGCGTGACGTGTGACGCACACGGCAGTTGTGGGTCACTGCTACAGCGCCGGCATCTGCACGGTGCGCGCGTGACTGGTGACGCACACGGCAGTTGTGTCAAAGTCACAGTGCCGGCATCTGCTCGGTGCGCGCGTGACTGGTGACGCACACGGAATTGGTGGATCACTGCCACAGCTCCGGCATCTGCTCGGTGCGCGCGTAACGTGTGACGCAAACGGCAGTTGTGTGTCATTGCCTCAGTGCCGGCATCTGCTCGGTGCGCGCGTGACTGGTGACGCACACGGAATTGGTGGATCACTGCCACAGCTCCGGCATCTGCTCGGTGCGCGCGTGACGTGTGACGCACACGGCAGTTGTGGGTCACTGCCACAGCGCCGGCATCTGCTCGGTGCGCGCGTAACGTGTGACGCACACGGCAGTTTTGGGTCACTGCCACAGCGCCGGCATCTTATCAGTACGCGCGTGACTGGTGACGTACACGACAGTTGTGTCACAGCCACAGCGCCGGCATCTGCTCGGTGCGCGCGTGACGTGTGACGCACACGGCAGTTGTGGGTCACTGCCTCAGCGCCGGCATCTGCACGGTGCGCGCGTGACTGGTGACGCACACGGCAGTTGTGTCAAAGTCACAGCGCCGGCATCTGCTCGGTGCGTGCGTGACGTGTGACGCACAGGGCAGTTGTGTGTCACTGCCACAGTGCCGGCATCTACTCGGTGCGCGCGTAACGTGTGACGCAAACGGCAGTTGTGTGTCATTGCCTCAGTGCCGGCATCTGCTCGGTGCGCGCGTGACCTGTGACGCACACGGCATTTGTGGATCACTGCCACAGCTCCGGCATCTGCTCGGTGCGCGCGTTACGTGTGACGCACACGGCAGTTGTGGGTCACTGCTACAGTGCGGAAATCTGCTCGGTGCGCGCGTAACGTGTGACGCACACGGCAGTTGTAGGTCATTGCCACAGTGCCAGCATCTTCCCGGTGTGCGTGTGACGTGTGACGCAAACGACAGTTGTGTCACAGCCACAGCGCCGGCATCTGCTCGGTGCGCGCGTGACGTGTGACGCACACGGCAGTTGTGGGTCACTGCTACATCACCGGCATCTGCTCGGTAAGCGCGTGACGTGTGACGCACACGGCAGTTGTGTGTCATTGCCACTGGTCCGGCATCTGCTCGGTGCGCGCGTGACGTGTGACGCACACGGCAGTTGTGTGTCATTGCCACTGGGCCGGCACCTGCTCGGTGCGCGCGTGACGTGTGACGCACACGGCAGTTGTGGGTCACTGCTACATCACCGGCATCTGCTCGGTAAGCGCGTGACGTGTGACGCACACGGCAGTTGTGTGTCATTGCCACTGGGCCGGCATCTGCTCGGTGCGCGCGTGACGTGAGACGCACACGGCAGTTGTGGGTCACTGCCACAGCGCCGGCATCTGCTCGGTGCGCGCGTGACGTGTGACGCACACGGCAGTTGTGGATCACTGCCACAGCGCCGGCATCTGCTCGGTGCGCGCGTGACGTGTGACGCACACAGCAGGTGTGTGTGACTGCTACAGAAATGACATCTACTCGTGCGCGTGACTGGTGATGCACATATCAGGGCTGTAACTCGGCCGAGTAGGCGCGGATATGGCCGGGCCTTAGTCACCCCTGGCGCGGACATGAAACATTCAGGGTTATCGACGAGCGGTGCTGAAGTAGTTATAGGCTGGCTCGTCCCACCATACTCGTCTACTCAGCAGACAGCTGTTCTCCCGCCATACACTCTCACTGACTGCAACAAAACAACTTGCTTTGTTTTCCTGGAAAATAATTCTAAAATGGATATCCTGTACTTTTTAAGTGAATTAAACAGACGGTTTGGTAAGAACATGCGATGACGTCATAAAGTTAACGAAATTCTGTAACTTAGCTTACTCTTGCTAACTCTTCTGCTATCTCGCACACTCTCGTACATTGTCGCTCAATCTTTTTCACTCTCATTCACCTTCTCTCGCTTAATCACGCCCATTCTTTTTCAATCTTTCCTACTATTGCCCTTTAACGTTCACGATCACTCAATCTTGCTCACTGGTTATATTTGCCCTTTTTCGCTCACTCTTGCTCAACCTCACTCTCACTCTTTATCGCCTACCTTATATCACTCTCGACTACTCTCCGTCAATATAACTAACACTGGATCTTTTTCGCCTACTCTTGCTACTGTCGCACATGATCGCTGACTCACGCCTAGCTCACTGAACTCGCTCACTCATCGTTCAACACCATTCACGCAAACTTTCTCCAAATTTTTACTCACTATTAACAACTTTCCACCAATCTCACTCAATCTTGCAATCTCTCGCTCACATTAATCCATTCCCTCTCAAACTCATCCAAACAATTTATTAAATTAATAATAGATAACAAAATGTAATGGCACTTGCATATTTTTATACTTTCTCACCTGCATACTTGCGCACTCACACACTTCCCACGCAGGTGATCGCAGCTCGCATACTTGCTTTCACTGTTAAAATATAAATATAGAGTTGCAAACCTTCCTTCCACAGTATATAAATGGAAAATAATGTGCGCAATGCCACTACGCGCATTTGGAGTGAATCACTATAAATAGAGGTATGAATGTATAAAAATGTGAGCAAGTATGTGAGCTGCGATATTATACCTTGTAGTTGCATTAGCTACGTATCTTGAAACAAATTGTTGGGCTGGGCACATGATTATTCCCCCACTCCTCAGAAATCATGAAGGGCGCCCCACCCTTGCTCCCCTCCTCAGGGAGAAATGTGTGGTCGCGTGACCAGTTGCACTGTCAGGCAAGGAGATTGGAGAACTGGAAGCAAAGAGGAAGGAGAGTATTTCTCGGGTGGGCGAAGGAGGTCCCAGTGGATGCGTGCTGTGTCTCGTCATGTTTGCTCGGAGCGCTGCAGGCAGGCAGTTAGGAAGAACGACTCACGCACGGAAATGTCGCGCACAACTCGCTATCTCCCGTCTCCCGTCACAGTAGCGTAACCATTACCCGTGTATATTTATACAAGCAGACGGTCTGGTGGGGAGGAGGCATAATTGGCGTGTGTTTCTGGAACAGCTGCCCAATTACCATCCAATGTCACTGCCGGTTATGTCGGAGATTTTGAGGCACGTGATTTGCTTTGGGGATGGCTTCAATTGGACTCATCCATTAATAACGACAAAAAATGTCTCCACAAACATCAATAATGCTCTCTGGGGTTAGCAACATTGGTGAGACCCGTAGTCCAAAAATCTTGTTTACTAATATGTCCTATTGTAAATTCACAAAAATTTACTCAAATGAGTTAAAACTTATTAATTTGTTCTAAAATAATTTAAATATATATATATTTTTCTATTTGGGTTGAAAATATATGTTTGACTGGATTGTTTAATAAAACATCTTAAAAATGTAAAAAAATTAGTAATTTTATTCTCTAGTTAAAATTTTAAATCGTTTGAAGGAATCGGTATTTCATTTAAGCTTTTTTTGATTGGTTCGTTACTAACAATTTATAATTAAATATATGATATATACATATATAGCTTATCCAAATTCTTCGAGTGATTTATAGTAGTATAATGCTTAGTCCTCAGTCATGATATGGCTGTAACTTCACAAAACTTGGTCGAAGAGTCAAAGGTCTAATCACTAGAGACCTGCAAAATTCGCGGGTTCACTGACCTCCAGGATAGACTCTACTACACTCTACACACTCAGGCAAATGCCACCTGTTCATTGGCTGCTGACTTGTGAGTCGTCTCGACTGAGTGTCTATGATTCGACACTTCTTTGAGCGAGGGTCTCTAATTGGCCCTTACTAATCCAGATTAACAGTGAACCAGTGGTAGAAGCAGTGCCTAGGTATAATTATTTGAATTGTAGCATATCACTAAATAAATCCGCGAATTTTGCAGGTCTCTACTAATCACACTGACTCGGAGAACAGGTCACCTGCTCATGCAAATCATACAAACGGATTTGCATTAGTTTAAATTGATTTTAATAGTTTTATTTATTAATCGTTTCTATTTTTTTTTTTCGTTTAAAGCTTTGAATGAACTAAATTTATTACTTAAATAACAATGATCTTCCAAATTTTCTTTATTCTTTGACTACAGATTCGATTGCCTAATTGTTTGCCTTTTAATGCATTCTGTCAGTGGCTAATGGCTAATTTGACATGGTATTTAAGGACGCACACTCACTAGCGATCAGGACAAAGGGTTCGATGTGATATTATTCAAAAAATAACACTGCCTAAATATTTACAAGAATGTGGTGTAGGTATGACATGGATGTATAAAATAACGCTTATTTCGCAAGGCTCCCTTTATTATTTTAAAGACGTGAAGCTTAATTTTCACTGATTATCTGTCTTCCCATGCATAAAATTAAACAAAACGTTTTGTTACATTATGAAATTCAAAGTAAATATTGTAAGAAGCCCATATAATTTATTTTATTTGTTAGTATACATGTATATAAGGTATCAGTGAATTCATCATGTATTTTAGTTTAATAATTCATGTTAAATACGGAGTAATTCAAGCTATGCACTGCAGCTTGGCCGGAAGGAATCCTTCTAGAGTTATCCTCTGTGAAGGGAGGTCCTGCAGCTCGCGAGGACAGCCGTGTCTTCCTCCTGGCCAGTGGGAAGGCTGCTTTACAAGGATGGCCTGTAAACATTTAAGGCTATTCTTTAAAATATTAAACAAATATTAATTCTGATTTAATAAATCCATGTACCAATGTATAAATGTCACAAATATAAAAATTCAAGTAGATCCGCCCACAAACATGCAAGTTGGCAGCAGTGGATGGGAAGGACTGACCTGGCCTCCTCGAGGGACAATGTGCGGGGTGGAAACGAGGACCGACTCGTCCTGCCGTCTAGTGTCTGCCTGCTTCACTTCTGGGGCCTGAAGCGTACACGCCGACCCCTGGGGCAACGTCGGCCTGTGGAGGACACGAGATAGCAAGTCTGTCCGTGGTTAACTCTAGCATCTAATGGAAATGAATAATTATTATGTGGCCATTTTGAATCCAATTGTTGTTTTATTTCGGCAACTGGTCTTGTGATTTTACCCTGTCCTAGCCGGAGCATAAAGTAAAACGGATCAAAGGACGTAACTACCGGAATCCCTAAGAAAAGGCGTGTTAACAAATGAAAACTTTTTTGTTCAATGAAATAATCTTGGCACTAAGAATGGCATATTTAACAAAAACCATATAAACAATTGTAATATTTACAAGCTACTGCAATTTGTTTGTGGAACAGACTTTATTTTTAATAGTTTATTGGTTTTTCTTTACTTTGTTATTAGTTCAGTGTACTGCAACATACTGCAACATTTATTATTGAAAAAAGACGATTATGCTGCATAATATTATAAGTAGCATACAACTGGATTTATTTTTATGGTATATGATATAGGAAATATTTAAATGCGTGTATTAATTTGAATTCTTACAAAGTTTAATTGAAAAATCATATAATTTTTTCTGGCAGAAATAAACCAATGCATAAACCATTTTTTTTATATAAACGTAACAGGAAACGAACCAACTGTTGTGGCTTTCACGCTCGTGACATTGAGCTTAGAGGTAATTCTGTTACTGTGAACTTTTCAAATAACTTTCAATGCTATTGTTCTGCAGTGCTCACATCAAGGGCAGTATGAAACTTCTCAGAATATACTTGCTTTTTAAACTTTCTATTTAAAAATATTTCTCAATAATTAGCTTCGTGTTCAAAGCAGCGATACTGGACTATACTAGACTTACACACTCAAACGAAAGGGTACAACAGTTATGTAAAATAAAATATATTATACATACTTTTAAAGAAAATTATGAGTAATATTTATTTTTAAAAGTTGTTATATAAACATACTGAACTGAATAAAGATTATAGCGGAAACTGTAAGCATCAATAAAAAAAGTTACAATCACTCCGTGAGTTTCATGTACTGTGCTGCTTTGTTTATACCGTAATACCAAACAGGGTTTTCTCAACAAAATATTACCTTAAAATATATAACTTCTTTTAATCATTTATTAACTACTAATAACACTTTTGAGTCCTATTTACAATTTTGCCAAAGGTAGAAATGGAAAATTTTCCGTTTTATTAAAATAATATATCGGTTATATAAATCATCTAGAAAGTGGTAGAATGGGGAAGTTTGGCCATTTCAATTTGATTAATTTCTTCTTCTCACGCAGTTCGTGGTTATCACTAAGCGAGGGGAAATGAAGGCGAGTAAACTTCGTGACGAAGATTGTTTGGGACCACCATTAGTATTTTTTTCTGTTTTCTACATCAGCTTAAATGGCTGCACGTCATTTCACCGAGGTGTTTCGAAAATTATTTACGAAAAGTGTAGAATGAAAGAGAGAACAATAATTCCTTGAAGGCAGCAGCAGAGAAAGTAACAAGAGTATTTTTTATTTGCTTCATTTTTTCTAACGCAATTGCTACACAAGCCCTGAGTCGTTACCTAATATACTTGTTACACCCTGAACAAGGAGCGTAACGAACTTAATTATAAAAGCAAGTGTTTGAAAACCAACAGAATTTTATCAACAATTTGATACTCTAATATTATAACACAGTACACAATTGACAGCAGAGATAAGGTTCCCTTTCTATGCCTCGTCTCCTCTGAGAACACATGTTGCAAGAAGGTTAAGTATAAAGAACGGGATGTATAAGTATATACAATTCACTACAGGCTGGTTAATACAGTTGGTAGAGACTTGAAAAACATTAGAAAATAGATAAACAATTGCTCTCAAAATATTGCTCATTAAATCAACAGGGAAAAGCTTAAATTAAGATTAACAGCCCAAGTGAAAATCATTTAATATGGTTCTCCTGGTAGGCTTCTTAAAACTGAAAACATTATCTAACAAGGAGCAGCCAACCAACATTCCATTTCAATATGCTTTGGCGTAACGATCACATTCAATTAAGTACGTAATTAACAGCAACAATTGAATATTCCACCAAACAAGGATTATAACTTGTGGCAGTCTTTATAAAAGGATGTATTAATAACACCACCACAACAAGGGCGGTTGTACATGATGACGGCCACCAAGTGTACACCCTTGCGGTCTTAAACTCAGGGAACAGCAGGACTTAGAATGATGTCACAGGGCAGCTGAAAGTTTTACATCTGGGAAAAGTTGCTTTCGTAATCGTACTGTGCCTGCCGTCAGTAGTCTGTCACAATTATAGGTGGCGAAGGGTTGTTAGAGTTGTTGCGTGTCTTTGCAAACAGACTTTACCAAACAGGCCTCGCCATCGGCGTCACGCTGGCCAACCTCAAGCTAGACTTCAACTCGCTATGCCAGTTACAGTCACTACTCTTGAGCGATTTCCACTCGTTCCCTTCCGAGCACTTCCCGAGTCGACCAACAGAAGAGCCGTATCGTTCAAAGTCCATTGCCAATTCTTGACGAAGATATGGCCTACCCTTCACGACGACAGAGTCCGACGGGCTGGGCAGCGTGACGTCAGCGAAGATGGCGAGCAGCAGCAGCTTCGGGTCAAAGCCAGGGGTGTATATAACCCTCCGGACAACCAACTTCTTTACAAAGCTCGCCATGAGGGAGTCTGACTCATGCGGGAGAAGGTGACTAGTCGTTTGAGATGTCGGAGCTGTTGCCAGTTATCCGAGACACGATCCAACATGCATGCAGGAAGGGTGCAACGATGCAAATACATACCCACTCGGTACTCATGGTAATCATCTGCCTCCTCGTGGCACCGATGGGCGATCGTAAAATCTTCCCAAGAGGACTCTGCCGGGAGTATTCCTGCCTCAAGCCAGGAGCACCCGGGCCTAAACGGCTGTAAGCCCCTTGGGCTACGGCAAGGGAAGACAGGGGGAGAGACCAAGGCAACTAACGAGGTCCTCCAGCGCGCGTATGGCAACAGCATTGGTGGTTAGCCTAGACACCACCTAAGTTGGTAGTAGTGCGGGATGATCCTTCTTGTAAATTGACACCCCACCCTTAAGTTTCCTTAAGCGACCCAGGATCATGTTGGGTAGATCTCGCGCATAGTGTTGGTGCCCTGATGGCTTGTAGCAGTCTCTAAAAGTTCCCTAGCCTGATGATGAGTCGACGCAGTGAGCGGCGATACAGCTCTGGTTACTAGCCTGGACAGCTAGGAGAGGTTGGATAGACCTCCATCTGACCACGGCTTCCCTGGGTAACTGAGGGGTCCCAGAATGATGTGGGAGATTATGATAGGCACCAGCAATGCTTATATTGTCTAAAGGCTAATGACACAGATAACTGTCTGGTTAGCTGGGTGGTAACCATGCTGGGATGGGAGGCCTGAGCCATTGGTCATAGCCAGAGCTCTAACGGCTTTCCCGATCGTGCATACTGTGTTATCGTATCCATGACCATGCGGAAAGGCTTAGGCTAAGAGAGCTGGATTAAAAAATAAAAGATTGGGGGGAAACCCCTCCCCTACATGAATGGTACTTCTACCTCTCCGGCCAACGAACTTCTAGACCTAGAATGTTCTTTACAAAGCTCGCAACGAGTGGGGCTGACTTCCGGGCCACGTGGTGGTCAAACACTATATAGACTGTTCTTTATTAGCCCGGTGCAAACTTAACTGGTCCTACACCTACCTACCAGGCGTGTTGGCGGCGCTATGTCGGTGTACTGCTGGGAGGCATACCGTCAGGGGCAAACCAAAACAAAGAAGGGAAGACACACGTCTCTACAACATGACGTGATGGGAGGGTAAAGCCCACCCGTTACATCTTAATTATACAATAATTTTTATTACAGTATTAACCTGAGATTTTCAAAACGTGACCGTGCAATGTGAATAAAGACATATTTGTTTCATATTTGGAGTACATTGTTCTGATATTTCTTGCGTAACACAATATAATTTATAAACACGGAAAATAAAGGCAAGTTTGTACGAAAAATATTATAAAACCACAATAAATATGCCGTCTAATGTTTACAAATGACAGTGAAGTCCGCTTTGATGCAAAATAAATTTGTATATATTCTTACAGTTCTCTGAGCATAGTCTGGGCCTTGGTGGTCCGTTATTCTTGGTATTGAGTGTACCACGTGATTGCGTAGACATTTACGTAGAAAGAGACGCGTGTAACAAACTTGCCAAAGAGTAATTCATGAAACATGTCTGCAGTTTTTTATCATTAAAGTAAAATTAAAGACATGGTCCCCTTGAGGCCTTACTTGAGGCACTCGAATTACGAGCCAAAGTACGCAGTCACCAAAAAACTATAAAACCAGCAAAAACTACGTTTCCTAAGCAGGACAGGATGACGTTAGAAATAAAATAATGCATCACTGCCTTGCTCATATTTAATCTTTCCGAATTCGCAACATGGCATAGGCTGGGTACTGATTTGCCAACATACAAGTTTATATTAATTGCTGGTCGCGACCTTTCTTTAAAACAAAATGCAAATATAATAATAAAAATAATAATGATACAACATATTCTTACATCACCATCATTTAACAAATAAAGATTTTACAAGTGATAAGAACCAAATTAACAAAAGCTATATTGAACAACTATACTCGTCATACTACCATACTAGAGTAACTCAGTCCGCTATCGTTTTATTAATTTTTCTTTTTCTTTATTTCCTCCTAAACCCTGTGAAACTTCACCGTAGACCACGCATTATTTATCTGTCTTTAATTTGCTCCGCACATCCCCTTTCATAGAGCTAAGCTTGTCAAATTGGGTTTGAATTGGCGTTTCAGTAGTCAGTGCCCGCCCTCGTGTCAGCTTCGTTCAGAATACAGGAACCACGCCGTAAAAAAGTTTAAAACTCACTTCGATTCAAACCAAATTTACGTGAACTTTTAGTTCGTACTTCTTTACACCAATAAAAGTTACGTGAAGTTTTAGTTCATGGAGTTAACTACTTATAGTAATTTGGCGAATCAGTCTAAAAACATCGCGGGCGCAGCCACTATTTGTCACTCAGTTAGTTCCACACCCCTCAGCTCAGTAAGGCACGGAGGCTTAAGGTAACATGATATCCACGACTAGTGACCTTGGACACCGACTCGGAGCACATGAAGCTAAGTCATGCCCGGAGCTGAGGTCGTGGTTCTGAACCAAGCCACTTGGCTCACTTTGTTGGCTCTGTCCAGCAGCTCAGAGACGAGCGAGTCTAAGAAGTTTCTTTAGGCTCGCTATTTGACAACAATCTTCCGTCGCAACCCAGAGAAACCGATTGGGTTCACTTCTGCAAGTGCGACTGACGTGTTAGTTGAGTTGCCAATTCACCATTAGCGCCCTTGAAAACACACAAACAAAACCTTTTCTAAGTAACATTCATTCTAAGAAGAATTGTTGTATATCAATGAGAGTCTTACAGTACTGACCACCTTAAGTTTTTTAACGCTAATTTGGGTTTTGTAATTAAATATTGCATTTTAAAACATTAATCTGTTACCTTAACTAGTACTTTATAAAAACACGTTTATAATGTTTCTTGAATTATATTTAAAATCTTTTTATTTCCAAATATAAAAAAGCTTATTTTTGTAGAGTGCAAAAAATTGTAGTCCAGTACCGACCAACAATTATTTTAAAAGTTTTAAGGTCTTATATACTAGTATTTTAATAATAATAACATTTTAATCCAACAAAGAAAAGAAAAAAATTCACTACACTTGCTTAAGGATGAGTTCACTTTCTGCAAAGGTCACATTTAAAATATAATATGCCTTCTTGAGCTGTACATTCAACATGTGCCCAACCTTTACATTGGACACACTGCACCCAGTCTTCTTCAAATGATTCACGACAAATGATACGCTCTGTTTTGTCTTCTGTATGCTTTTTCCAATCAGAATTTTCACAAAAATCTAGTTTCTTCATATATTTTCTAGTGATCTTCTCGCCTTTCTTCCTTTCCATTTCTCCAGTGGTGCCGAACTTTATCGTCTTGATTTTTTCATCTCTCTTTTCATTTCTTTCAGCCCTTCTCTTCTCTGCTTTTATTATTTTCTCTTCAGTAATTTTTCTTTTCTCCACAAGTACCTAGATCTTTATAAGGTGTTGAGGTAAGGATCTCTGATTGTCCTGTTCGTTGGACTCTTTTTTTCACTTTGACCTCTGAAGGTTTGTTGGAAGGAGATATTTTTTTCAATTATTTTGTTGAAATCAACACTTGCTAAAGAAGAAGACGAAGAACAAGGTAGTAAACTATTTATATTTGAGATTGAATCGGGAGATGATGATGAAGTCTCTGGTTGGTGTTCAATGAGATTAGTTGGAGTGAGAACTGTAGAATATTTTGGTTGTGGTTCGGTTCGAATGGTCGGTGTGAGAGTCGATAAAATTCCCTGTTCTGATCGATTGTTTGGAGAGAGAAAGAAGGACCTGGCTGCAGTTCAGTAAGATCAGCTGGAGGAAGAGGTAATGCAGGTCCCGATTTGGAAACTATACAGTTGAAAACATTCAAATTTGTAGTTGGCATCGATGTTGCAGACTGGCATTGATCCTCCGAAGTTACTGGAGTATCTTCATCATCAGTAATCTTTGACTCTCGAAATTGCTCAGAAGGAATGAAATCTAAATCTGAGAACACACCTGGGTTCAAAGGCCAAAGCCCTGTACATGCAAAAGCTGACTGTGCCAAATTCATTCTACAGATTGAAGTGTAGGCAGTGTTAACCAGACCAGCAACATCCCTCTGAGCAATTTTTAAAGGTCTATACTTCCTCATCCAGGCACTACAAGCTTGATTGAATGCTCCTTTGAAAGGCCGCATAACCGCCCGATCCAATGGTTGCAACTGATGTGTAGTGTGTGGAGGTAGACTTATCATGTGAACATTATTTTTCTTAGCAAACATGATAACATCGAGATCTTTATGGCTGCTGTGCCCATCAATAATGAGGACTGGTTCTTCCTTAGTGGAATGAATCCTCTCAACAAATAATTCCAACCATTTCAAGAATGCTTTAGCAGTGATTTAGCCACTTTCCTCAGCTGCAAAAATACTTCCTGAAGGAGCATCTTTTTTCAGAACAGCATCTACTCGTTGTTTATTAGGGAAAACAAAGAGGGGGGGGGGGGGGACAAAAATTTCCCCAGCAGCGTTTATGCACAGCAAATCTGTAACATTTTTCCCTCTTTCTCCTGATGTAATCTTGCTTACTTGCCTTTTCCCTTTTTGTGAGATCACCTTGACATCATTGTCATGAACAATTGAGACCCCAGTTTCATCACAGTTGATAATTCTATTGGCTGGGAAATTGTGTTTAGAAAGTAGCTCGGAATACTTATTAAAGAAGTGATCTACTTGATGTTTGGTAAATCCTAAAGCTCTCTGAAGGCTTGTGGACTCTGGAGTTCTCAAAGAAAGCTCGGGATGACGAGCCATAAAGTCATAATAAAACTGCTTCCCAGATATTTTGTGTTCCTTATTAAACTGGTGAGGCAACTTTAGATACTCAGCCAAATCGAATGCTAATTTCATAAATTCTCTCCTGCTGAAAGGCATGAATCTGTCATCTTGGTCTTGCATATAAAAAACAAGTTGTTTTTCCATTTCTCCATCAAAAGTTATTTGAATTCTCCCCATCTGAGGGGTTAAATTTACGGTTTTGCCAGTTTTAATGGCTCTCAGTCTATCTCCTAATGTGGTTTTGGG
Source organism: Bacillus rossius redtenbacheri (assembly GCF_032445375.1). Taxonomy (NCBI): domain Eukaryota; kingdom Metazoa; phylum Arthropoda; class Insecta; order Phasmatodea; family Bacillidae; genus Bacillus; species Bacillus rossius. Next base: position 250,012,474 of record NC_086330.1, read on the forward strand.
AACAGAAAACATCTCAGCTGCTTGACGTTGTGTCATATTGTGCGAAACAACTCCTTGTATTGCCGATCTCATATCGTCTTCTTTCCATTTTCCTTTCTTTCTTCTTTCATTTGCAGCCATTTTTCTCTGAAAAGAGAAAAAAAAAGCTTAAATGATTTTATTTTGTTGATATATTTCTTGGTCGGTACTGGACGACAGTTAGGTGGTCGGTACTGTACGACAGCATGGTGGTAACATTAATGCAAGCTGCACATTTATCTCGTGAAATATCACGAATTTAATACTATGTAATTTGACCTTATACTCAAGAGATTAAGTGGATGCTAAAAAAGAAACAATAAATTACCCCAGAAAGGAGATACGCCTTCGTCAAATCAACTTATAGCGCACGAAATGTAAACGAACACCTTCTCTGGCTCACGGTTTCCAAAACTATGAACAAAGACGGTAGTTGCCAAAGAATATAATCAATGAAGATAAAAGTTATTTACGAACGCCTGCAAAGTGCTGCTATCTAGTGTCAGAAGTGAGAACTAGGAATGGTCGGTACTGTAAGACGGTCGGTACTGTAAGACTCTCCCCTACTTCCTGCTGCCAGGATTTGAGGCAAGCAGCTTTCTAAAATGACCGAAAAATGGTAGTTATATCTGAAGCTCACAAAGAAAAATATAATAAAAATAAGGATAAAATGCATTAGTTCTCTTCTTAAAAAATAAGTAGTGGTGTGATATTAAATATAGAATTTTTCTAGAGGCTTTAACGGACAACACACATCATAACATATTTTATTTCATCAAACGTTTTTAACACATCAATATAGAATATTTAAAATGAAACTTGCAGTAATAATTTTACATCCGTATGTAAATGATGGCAACAGCTCACCGCCGGTTCTGGTTGTGTAGAGACGCCCTTCCTGCCTTCTCGAGCTATCCCACTTCGGGAGTTGTTATTTATGGCAAATGAAGATGTTGAATCTTAAATAAGCAACATCAAAATATTATGGTATTATTGAATGTTTTGAGACCCGCAGAAACCGCACTTAGTGTTACAAGATAGGCTATTACAAAAATAATATGCTGTCACTTCCCTACGACGAACAGTGAAATGTTAAGAAAATTTTTGTCAAAAACTAGATATTTTTACTTAATCTATTTATTGTATATATTTAACATAAAAATATTATTTTGTATCTAAGGCTATATTAGTGATGATTTGGTTGCTCTTCTATTTAGTATTAAAAAAATAGTTTTTGTTAATATATGGCCACATGACGGCTTTTGAAGCAAAGTTAATATCTTAGTGGTTCAACGTCTTTGAATGTCAACAATTTTAAAATTCTAAATTTGTTTAATGCCAATTTTTATAAATTCATTACAATTATTTTAATAACTAAGAAACCGTTCCTGTATAATATTACCTTAATAACACACTTTCGAAAAGTGGCACGGCACTAAACAAATCAAATAGATGTTTCCTGGTCCTTGATAACTACACCCGCTAGTTTCCCCTCCTCGTCAGTGCTGTAATTTTTTTTGTGAATGGAACAAAAATATTCATGACAAATTACAGATATTTATAAATTTCTATATTTACGTAAAACAACTGTATTACTACAAAATTGTGTTCGCAGTAATACTGGGTTCGGATTCTTATCCGGACATTTATGTTTTGTGTTTTCCCAGTACCTCCAATAGTTAAAATTATTTGTAAACCATTCCCTGAATCACTTTTCAGTATTAACTGCGGACCAAATAAGCATGATACAACAAATAAGGTAACCTTTTTGAATATTCCTTTATCTTTTTACGTGGTTTAAAAAGTGTATGCTTGAATGAAACATCAATAAAAATTAAAAATAATGCGTCTATTTTCGTAAGAAATACTCAGTATTATCTCGAAAAAAAAATTTATATATTCATAAATAACCGTATCCATTGTTCTTGGCAATTGGTTTCCAAAGGAATCTTTTATAAATGAACAGAAAATTATTTTCTGTGCGGACAGTCATGCCTGCAGTTCCCACCTCGTCGCCTGTCTGTGTCCCCGCCGTCGCTATCGACTGGCCGGCTGACCCTCGCGGCCGTACACACGAGCAATTACTCAGGAAATCAATCACCGCGCGCGCTTCTCACGCACAATACGGAACACTTTCATTTGCTAAAACAAAAACCACAGGTTTGTCGGAACACTTCATTATAAAACTGCTCGTGGCTGAGTCAAATGATTTTGAATGTTCTATGGACTGACTCTAAGAAAATATAAGTTTATCTTAATATTATTTATTCTATGGTTGTGCACTGCAGTTCAAGTTTTTATTTCGACTACAGTGTGGTTGTCAAAACTATTCGTGAGTATGTAAATTATTCCTTTTTTTCATATAGGACTAAATAATTGGTAGAAATTTAAATTTATCGCAAAAATATTTGCGCCTAGGGAGTTTATTTAACACTGACGGTATTGCGGTGACGCCCTAAGCTGTCTGTTTCCAGAAATGCTTTCCTTATAGTTTTGTCATTTACTTGTAGTCAAAATATAACCGTGGCTTGTTTGTGTTTTATATATACTTAGAATTAAAAAATATATATATTATTGTTTTCTACGACATGCAAATGCTGTGCAGTGTCATGTGTTCATAATTTTTACTTAACTTCAGTCTCAATGGCAACATTGGTTTCTAAATAACTTAAAACCACATAAGTATATGAATTATATGTGTATGTATATGATGTGTGTTTTCTTAGATAGTAATAAACCACTTACAGTTGAAAAAGGAAATCAACAGCTTAGTCATTAACAACACACGATAATCATGATAAAAAACAAATGAAAATACACATTTTAATAAACTTTTTTAAAGTTGACAATTTAAGACTGCAAAATAGCGCAATATTTTTCATTTTATATTCATAATGTAAAGCAGCATCGAGTAGCAGATGTCATTGTACTTGGTTGCAGGTAGGTCAGGCTTTATTTTTATCGTGATTGGTTTACATAAATTACTTCTTAAAAAGGGCCAGTTGAATATTTATTTCACATTCACCAAAATTCAATACCTACAGAATTGCAGCTTTAATAACGAGTGTACACATTTAAAAAATCTACTATAAAAATATGTCTATAAAAGAATGACACAGTTATATATTTCAATAGTATCAACTGTACACGTTGTAGAGTGTTGGTTCAAGGTCACAATCAAAGAGTAATTTAAACAATTTTAGATAAGCGCATGCGGGATTATTGCTGTTGTTTTCTCACTAGCAGCGCCACTTAAGCAAAATGGCGACTCCTGAGCGTAAAGCGTTTTGTGTTCTGCAAATTGCTAAGAGTTAATCTGTAATTTCAGTTCAACGTGAGTTTAGTTTAATGTTTAATAGTGATATTCCATGTGCAAAAGCATCCGCCGATGGTATAGGAAGTTCGAAACGATCGGATGTGTTTTTAAAGTGAAAAGAACGGGACGCCCAAAGTGTCTGTACAGGATGTTGGCCGTGTCAGAGGATCTTATCTTCGTAGTCCTAACAAATCTGTTCGGAAAACACGTTTTGGACTTCAGTTATCAAAAAAAATCGTGTGGAAGATTTTTAAAACACGTTTACACACGCGTTCATACCTGTTACAGTTACTACCTGCTTTAAAGCCAGATAACTATGGTGTCCGTTGTAACTCTGCACTTCAAGTGTTCGAGCTTGAAGATGACTTTCTTGGTCGTGTGGTGTTGAGTGATGAGACAACTTTTCATCTAAGTGGGAAGGTAACTCATTATGTTTGTATCTTGGGGTCAAAACATCCTCATCGTTTTCTGTGCTGTGTCACTACGTCAACCATTTTGTTTCGCTGAAGCTACCTTAACATGGGTAGCTTATCTGGATATATTGAAATAATGGTTCTTTCCCCAATTAGTAGAGACTTAAGCTGTAAACTTTATTTGGCAACAGAATGGACACCCTGCTCATTTTAATATTTGTGGTTGAACGTCGAAATCCCTGACCGATGGATTGGTCGTAATGTTCGTGACGATAGACACTTTTTCGCTGGCCTCCACTTACACCTGACATAACTCCATGCGATTTTTTTTTGGGGCTTTATGAAAGATCGTGTCTAAGTTCTGCAGCTACCTAATGATTTTCCAGAGTTGAGACACAGAATTGAAGAGCCTATTTCTTCCATTACTCCGGACGTGATAACCAAAGTGTGGGGAGAATCGTATTTTATTTTGGATATGTGACGTATAACTATAGGTGAACATATTGAACATTTGTAAAAGAAAACTAGGTCTGTTTACCTTCAATTTGATGTATGTTTTGTTGTAAATAGTGTAAATTAAACGGTTATAGTAAACCATTAAAACTGGGACATTCTTTTATGGACAACCAGTATGATGGAAAAAAAAAAAAATAAATAGCAAAAAAAATAGCAAGTTGTTAGCAAAATTTTAAAGAATAAAAAAAGTAATTTCACGTCCTTATTTGGAGTATATTTTATAAGACTAAATAAAATCTCTAGCTAATAAAGAAATTAATAAAAGCAATTCAAAATATTTATAAAAATATTAAATTATCAATTATAAAAGTATAGTCTCGCGCAATATTACATATTCTAGGTCTTTAACATTTTTATCGAATAAACGAAACTTTGACCAAGTAAAATATTCAAATATGAAAAGTGATGATTTTTCAACATCCTTTCCCATAAAGAAAATGTTATTGCAACTGGAACACTGTGTTCCTGACATTGAGGTATATTTGAACCACATACTGGGTGGAAACAACGCTTTGCTTACTCCATAGTCCTAAACGAGTATTTTGCGTTAAGGAATACATATGATTCTAAACCCCAAACAAATATATGTAATTGCAATGTTAAAAAAGGAATTCATGTCAGCGATTTTCAATCCAATGAAGCTAGATCGTAAAACCGCATGTCACCACGAGCTAATAAATACCGTAGTACTCCACGAGTTCCTCTCGGCAGCAGAGCGCCTGGTAGTTGCGAGCCGCGATTCCCCGTGTGACGGGACAAGCCAGACGCGGAGGTCGTGTGCTATGCATATTGCAGGGCTCCGTGGACACTGGAGGGCGGGTGCCGGGGCAGAGGACAGAAGACGAGTTCCTGGGGCTGCGCCCCCGGGGCCTCGTATCCCTCTCCCCGGGCTGCCACTCAGACCAGCTAGTGCCACGCTCGCCGCTGCTCCTAGCGCGGCATCGCTTCTATCGGCCAGTTGCGCCATTCTGCACTTCGACCGGCGATCCAATGATCTCAGCTTAAAAATAATTATCCTTGGACCATTCCGCTAAACGTAGCACAAACACGTACTGAGACTACAACATCGTCTCTCGCGTGAACTGAAGCTCATACATTTCCAATCTGCCTCAACAGGTAGCAGCAGTGTCGAAGAAATCTTAGATGCATTTCAATTGGTGGGCTTCAATCGATTATGACACGTATAGCCAATGATTAATGCTTTTCACACAAGATAGCAGCACATGAGGCCGATGACTTAATTTAAGTAACAACTGAAAACATATACTCTTGTTTAAAAGTTAATATATATATCAAAGTAGTCTGAAATATTAGGTTTTGACTGAAAAAACACTATTTAATATAGCGAAATTAAAAGCTTTATTAAATAAATAAAATAGCAAGCATTTCAAATACTTAAAATAGGATATTTTACGTGAGAATCGGTTGTAACATTAGAATATGCAGCTTTTTTGGTACCTGTTTTATGAATAATCTGAAATTATGTAAAAAAATCTGTATATTTACTTCTGATTAAATTACCCCGCAGAAAGTCTGTACACATTCCGGACATGTCTGCTCACGCAGAGACGATCTGAGATCATGGTCCATGAACTGCCCCAAATGTCAGTTCACATCGAAGTTTCCAATGATCTTCGTTCAGCTTTCAAAACACAATAGTGCAACAGAAACTGTTGTCGAACAGCAATCAAACCGGTTTCTGACTGTAGATCACGTTTGAACTGGAATAGTGTAACTGGCCATAAGGGTTGTATTCAATAATTTGGGTAAGGTAGCGAATAAGCACTGCCTTGTTGGGATACAACCGTAAACTAACTTGGGGGCCGTATTCCAAAACGTGTCCGAACCGAATCCCAGTAAGGAAACAAATCGACAGCCGTTTTAACAAACGGTGATCTGCGGCGAGGCTAGAAACAGTTGCACATTGCGGAACGAGCACGCTACTTGACGTGTCTCTGCACAGCATTTGTTAATTTAAGTTAACAAATACCAGCGTGTCTTGTTTACACCTGATGAATAGTCTTGTCTTTAAATTTCTATCAATATTTGGTTGCACAGTTGTTGTAACCAGAAAAAATGGCATAGAGAATATAAACATTAATATTTATATACATACACAAACATACTATCACTTATATATTGATTATATTGTTACGAACGCGAGGGACCAGACCGCGATGCCTGGTTCATGGCTGACTGGCTGCCCTGCCAGGCAATTAGCGTCATGCGCACATCACGTGGCCGCCACTGACGTAAGGCATGCCACGCGTGCCTGGCCAGATTACAAGGGTCGTCGCTACCCCTACCCCCTCTGCCACCACGCAACGTCCTGCCTCGGCGCCGTTATCTATCGCTGAGCGGCCTTGGGAATTCTGCGGACTGTGGCGTGAGCGAGCAACGACGCTATTCTGGACGCTTCAGATGTCAGATCGGCGCGGGATGACGCGGCTCGCCCCAGCTGCTCTCGTCAGTTCTAGAAGGGCGCCAGAGACTATTTAAGCTGGGACGTCGGCCTCAGCGACGGAGTTCTTGGGAGAGGTGAGAGTCCCGCAACAGTGACGAGAGTGCTGCGAGTGTGGCGAAGAGTTCGGCGACAGGTTTTTGGTGACAGAGTTCCGCGGTGTGTGCGGCCCACAGGGCCGCTGAGAGAATTTGTAGGCCCCTGGGCAGCTGCGGTAGTAGGCCCCCTTCCTTTTTTTTTTTGCATACCACTACTACGTAGGCCTATACCATAAATATATATGGTATCGTAAAATTGCATACTTCATTTGAACATACATAACGATTTCCTAGTTACGCAAAAAAAAGAGAGCATTTGCATGTATTATCTCAGTGCACTTTTACATTGTTAATACCATCAAAATACAAATAATAATTAATTTTGATGTATATGTTGCTAAAAAAATTTTTTTAAATGTAACCAGAAATTGCATTATTATATGAGTGTTTAAAATACATAAGTATAATAATTTATTCTGAAAGTAAATATTATTAAAATAATGTAAAGTAATAATCAATTTTATTACTTCGAAAACATCAAACACTGAACCACGTTCATTACATTGAAAAATTTGTAATACTTATTAATTATTTATAACGTTCCAGGGACGTCGGAACGTTTTCATTAGTGGGGGACCGAACAGATGTATCACACTTACCTCAGTCCTAGAGCGGGGGGTCCGGGGGCCCTCCCCCGGAAAAATTTGGAATTTTAGATGCAAAATTGTGCTATTTAATGAGTTTCCGAACAAAAATATTAAATATACCATTCCAATAATTTGATGACGTAGTATGTATTAAATACTACTCTGACAGTAGATGTAGTACAATTTAAATAAAATACCTTCTAGGAATTTGCAATCATTTTACAGTATATTGACAATCATAAATTTGATTTTATAATCAATGTGATTACCAATGCAACATTTGTAACTACAGGTTGAGAAAAATACTACTACGACCAAACATTTATTCCGGGAAAAGGAGGGGGGCGAAATGCTACTATCGTCCCCCCATGCATAACAGCACGGGGGCGACTCGCCCCTGCTGTCCCCCCTGTTCCGAAATCCCTGTAACGTTCCCATTTCTGCTACTAAGCAAGTATTTTGGTGTGAACTGAATGTTACAAGTACCTACTGCTCGGTTAGGTTATTGGTTATCGACTGTAGTTTTAGGAACACACAAAACAATTATATATATATACGTATGTGTATATATATATATATATATTAGGTACAAGATGTTTTAATAGCAGGGGGAAAATGTTTTTCCAGCCATTTTTTTTCCACTTTCCAGCCGGGCGCCCGGGCCCCTAAGGCTACCGGGCCCCTGGGCATTTGCCCCTTTTGCCCCCCCCCCCCCTCTCGGCGGCCCTGGTGGCCCAGTGAGCAGTGCGGACTAAGAACTTGACATACACTGAGTGACATGGAATTAAACATTTTTAAGTACAAGTAATAGGTGATTAGGCATTTTTAAGTAAGATTATTTATGTAAATATTAGTTATCAATAAAACTGTGTAATAAAACCTACTTGGGCTGTCCCTTACGAACCCAGTCTTCCCCACAACATTATTACGTAAATCGTAATATGTTTTATTTTTATTTGAAGTATAATTAAGAGCTCTAGAAATACTTTAATTGAAATAACCAAATCAACGGACCGAGCTATGTATTATTAGTTATTATAGCAATCACTTAGACAAATAACATTATTTAATATATTTGAATGAATTATAGTATTGATAATGCAATAAATCGTTTTATAAAAAAGTGTAAATTAATTCAATGTTTGCCGGGAATTGAACTTGATACTAATAATTATCTTATTTAGATGCACTTAACCACTCTTTTACAGACACACAACATGGAGAGAACAAACTGGGTTTTCAAGTGTGTTATAAGAATTTTCTTAAGAAGTTTTAAATTGTGATTAGTTCTCGTTATGAACCGTAAACTCAAATGAAGAGACTGACGTGACCTATCTAAGGGTTCGGAATCGGTATTGTGCACTAGGCATCCGGCCAGGTTAAAGGTGTAGCATATTTAACACCTAAGCCCTTATTTTTGTGTCCTGGAACACCGCTCTAAGAGCAAGTGTGAACTGGCGGGCAGTCATCTCGTCGTGCATAGGGCAACCATGAGATCTGTGCGGTAACTATAACATTTTATGCGGCGGAGAAATGAAGATAAAGGTGTAATGCAAGTCCCTTGAGTGTTTTCTAGAATCTTTACTGGATGTATCACGCCTTAAAATTATTCTGATTACAAGTGTTTCAGCCATTTTCATAATTATTAAATACAGTTTAAAACGAAATACGAAAACAGAACTGCACATCATCCCTAAACGTATTATTAAATCTTTTCGTAAACAGAATCCACTCGGATATCTTGAGAAGTTCTCACGAATTTTTTTAGGGCAAACACCTTAAATGCAAACGGTATGTACTCCTCCACAAACTTAAGTAAATCCTGGGGGAAAAAATTGTCAAACGAAACTGGTATTCTGCTCCTTTCTTCCCTTTTTTCTACTCGAAAAACATTTGCGGGTAAATAACATAAAAATTACGTGCGTGTTGATTAACTGTAGTTTGTAGCTGTATGTATTTAGCGATGATATGCGTATTTTTCCTACAGACGTTTTCGCGTGCAACCATCTGTCGAGTGCGGGTATAGTTAAACTATATTATGTATCATATACAAAGCAGCTTTGTATTAGAAAGGTAAAATTTTATTTTCTTTATAGTATATACTAGATTATCACCCGCGACTTCGAAAGGTACAAAGAGGTGTTGGTGCCCAATATTAATTTCGCCTCCCGCAAATAGAAGATATGGTTAAGCGATCTTAACATAGCATTTATATATTTAGAGATACCATTTATTTAATATAAGTCGTAGTATCACTAATTGCTAGTGTTTGAATTTGATGTGTGGTGTCAGGTTGGCCTCGCTTCGTAAATACTATCTATGTTTCGAAATCATTACAAATTATAAATTAAATCGGTTGATTATGATGTAGTTTATTTATGGAAGTTTTAAGAATTGTTATGGTTTATGGTGTTTAAAAAAGTACTGTAGATGGCTGCAGACATAAAATTTGTCATGTGTGAAAATTAATATTACATCTGTTGACCATTTTATAAAATTCTTTACGTGTATTTATGTTGTTATACATTTATAATAACGAACTTTAAGGGACATGGGAGTTCGGAAGCCAGCAGAAACAGTGGGTCTTTTCAATGCATTTACTGCACAATTGTAAATCATTATGTTTTGACATATTAACCACGATGCAACTAAAGAACAAATTTTTGTCTGCGGTTTCGAAAGTGTTGGAGTGAATTACCCTGAGAATAAAGTCGGCATGCATTTCTTACAAGAAATAAAGTTTCGCCTATATGAACAGTGATCCTTATTAGACCATTTTCCAGGGTAAGCAAAATTATACGATTTGAGTTAAACAAGCGAATTTCTCTAGGCGTATTGAATCGCCTTACAATTACACACTATGGTGGGGACATTCTCAAAAATACTTGAAAGCACATTATCATTGTCTTTCTACATTGCGAGTTTAGTAATTAAAGTTACTTTACTGTCCTGCACCTAAAAACTAAAGCAAACAAATTAATGGAGAGAGACTATTTTGAAGGCCATATTTCACACATTGTTTTTATTGTTCTATGTAAATGATTTTGCATGGACACTTAAAAATTGTAGCTGATTTAAGAAACATAGTTTTCTATTACACTTAAAGTTGATTATACTTAAAGTTTTGGGTATTTGTGTTTTTAATTAATTTTTTCATTATTTTCCAAACAACTTGTATTTTTCATAATTTGTACTATCTTCAACCCAAAATAAATTTTAATGAAAGAGATGAATAATTTGCTGAGGGTTGCTTGAATTAGACATTAATATTTTGGTAAAACCACAAATAATCGTTCAACGGAAAAATTTCAGACTTTGTTAGTTGATAGTTTGAAACATCTGTAAAATAAAATTTAATTTGATAGTTTTACTCATTTGCAAGACCTAAAACTTATCCAGTTTTGGAACACTGGATTTTTTATGTTTAAGTTGCCCACAACACTTTTCTCTTGGACTGTACAGTAGCTGCGCCTGTGTTGCACGCACACGCTGCCATTAGGCCGCGCGGAACTGTTCTCCCTCAAGCAGCAGTTTGGTGTATGACTTTCAAGATTAGTCACAAAAAGCACTTGTCGAGATTCAAGGGACTGAGTGAGCATCAGTATAAAGTAAAGTGAAGAGAATTTTGTGGAAATAAATGCAATTATTAGTGTATGTATTAAGTTTGCTCATAGTTTATATCTTTTATATTAAAGTATTAAAGGCAAAACCAATTTTGGGTAAACAAATGGGCTTCTCGTTCATAGAAACTAAACAAATATGCGAAAGCTACGAACGAAATATGAAGGGGAAAAAACAATTAATATTGTCACGTTTCACTTTCAGGAGGGGGGGGGGGGGGTTATATTTTTCAAAATGTAGCTCAGATAAATTATAAACTCAAAACATTAACTAGCCATAGAGCGTTTCACTGAGGATTGATCTTAGTAGGTGTATTCTTATACAAGAATATAAAATCAGGATACTGAGAAAAATAAAATAAACCTAAAAACAATAGAACACATAAAAGTTATTGATAACCATTAAATAATTAGCATTGACAAATGAGGTGGCACCTTCCACATCCTCTACAATCCTTAAATGCCCATAAAGAAATAACTTACTAACTAACATTCTGATTATGATTTCAATATTAGAACTAACACAGTAACATTATTTATTCTTATAATTTCCCCCAGGCAACCTAGTGATGCTAAACGTCATTAGTTAATTCCGCAACTTCATTATAAAAATTATCAAGAACATTCACTACCTCGAAAAGGACTTTAAAAATTATTTAGTTTAAGTCTATAACGTCATCATAAACATGAAAAGACAAGGATCGCGATACAAACAAATTACCGAGTTAATACTTGAAAATAAAAAGGAAACTGTAGTTCTCAACTCCTTACACGTTAATAACACAAAGTTTTTAAAACAAATTTTCTAAGAGAGCAACTAATACACCAAACGAGAATTTTAAAGTTAACTACGAAGAAACATGAAGTTGCGAAAGGCTAAAACTCAGGCATCACGCAGACGCCATTTCGATTTCACTCACCTAACCATTACCACGTCGCCGCACGGCCGGGCAGCATAACAGCGTTCCACAGGTTTGCAGCCCCACGAAATCATTTTACATCTCTTTTAAACCATTTGCTTGGCCGCAAAACCCCTACGGGGAAAACATCCTGACGGGAAGTTTTCCTGTGTTTTCCAAACACGTAAAGTTATTACAACAAGCCGGCCGCGCGCTGCCCACGCCGGGATGTCCACGTAGTCAGAAAACCGGCCACCAGTGGTGACACTGCCTGCGCACTGCAAGTGCGCACAACCTCGTTCCCAGCTGGCCTCAAAAGAAAACGGTAAACAAGTCTGCGCCGCATCGAAGGCACCGCAGGGGAGCTCGATGTGCCCTGGATGCGAAGTGAAGACGAACTGCGGGCTGGAACTTGCGGAGCTGTGGACTGCCGCGTGCGCAACGGAACTGAACAGCATCGGAATTCTGAAGGAAGAGATGGCGGCGCCTTCAAGTTGGGGCCCTGTTGGATCCAGTGGTAGCCTGGGCGGCGCGACCTTCAACCGACCCGGGAATTTGGGGGGCAAGAGGGTCCGACTCGCAAGATACTTAATTCGCCTGAACGACTTACCCCCACCCTGGCTTGAAAGGTCGTTGGCTGTTGACTGGAAGAAGGAAGATGAAGATGGCGCAATGTCAGTCTGCCTTTCGCTCCGTGCGCCAGCAGTTTGAGCCGGTTTACTGGCTCGTCTGCCCACTTCTGTTTTAACTGTGGCTGCCTGGGCAGCTGTGGCTGGGCCGACGAGTGAAGTCGCCCGCCCCTGGGGGCGCATGCACCCCTGGTTAATAATAACCCAGGAGTTCCCAACCTTTAAATGCGGGCCGCAAGGCCCAAGCACCCAACTCCAGCATGGTTGATTTTTCAGCCCCTCCAACTCTTCTTACCTGGACCCTTCTTCCCTCTTGACCAGTAGTTACCTGCTTGCTTAATGCATGATATTTGATCCCCGCATGAACCGGCCCAAGGGTTTCCCTGTGTCTATGCAGGTTTTACCTGGGTCACATTAGCTAGCTTTTAAGCTAGGCGACCAATGGGGCGTCAGTCATGGCGCCAATCGCAGCCATGGCTGGCCAGTAAACCCCAATAAGCACACGATGCACGCGCCCTTGTCCTGCATGGTTAAAAACCCGCATGGTAGAGTGTATAGACTTCGGCCTGAGACACACCTAGGTCCTCCCCTAACCTGGACCCTCCCCTACACATTTAGAATTAACTTAGGCTAGGAAAAAAAATCGCCGCATTTCTCTAGAACTGCAGCAAACAACGTGTCAGCTGGCCTGGCTGAAACGCGGTCACGCCTGCGTTCCCAGACAAAGACGTGCAAGACTCGCACTCTTCCAGCCCCGCGGAGACCCAAATCAAACAAAGGTGTTACCCCATCTTAGCGGGAGGGAAACCAAGTCCTGAACTAGAGAAAATAATTTAAAATTGTATTTCCAACAAATAAAATAATTAAATAAATTAATGATAATTTTGAGCCACCTGACAATATTCTTTCGCTGAGAGCATGGATGAGAATAAGATTGTGTTAGAAAAGGGGGTAAAACATGTTCAGGAACATGGCTCATGTAAAAAACTGTGGAAAGGGGAGGTGGATACATGTATGTGGAGTCCGCCACCTACCTGCTTAGCGAATTTCGTTTAGGTCTACATGCCTCAGAGCAAGTTGTGGTCTCCATATTCAACACACAGGTTCCCTAAATACATTTAGATTTTAATTTTAGTTGAAATACTTCAATTCAATTTCCCCTTCTGACTACTAGTCCATCAATGTAGATTTTTGTAAATGGAACAGATATATTTATGTAAAATTACATATATTTGTACGTTCGTACATTTACATGAAAACAACTGTATCACTACAAAATAGTAATACTGGAGTCGGATTCTTACCCGCAAATTGATGCATATTTACTACGGAAATTAAAAGCATAGTAAAAGAAAATACAGTTTAGTTATTGAATATTCGATATCTTTTCCATGGTTTAAAAAAATATTTGCTTGAAAGAAAAATCAATTAAAATTCAAAATCATGCGCCAATTTTCGTAAAAATACTCAGTATTATCTATAAAAATCTGTTACATATATTAAAAAACCATAGCCATGTGTAGTTAAAATTAACAATACATTTATTGTAGTAGCCTATTACAAACTATTTTTTGTAAACTGGTTTCCAAAGTAATTTTATGTTGTAAAAATACAGAAACATTTTTTCTGTGCATGATTGTAAAATTCTCAGAATTCATTTTGTACATTAAAATAGTACCTAAAGTAACGTCCAATACAGTATACAGCCAATAACGAAATAAAAAATTGGAAATTTGTTAACTGTATGTTAGAACCTAAGAAACAGTAAAAAATATTTCCCGCGATATGTACTACCATTTATAGCCATGTGGTTTTAGAATAAGTTAAATTAAACTTCAACGAACGGACCTTCACTTTAACGGGGTGTATTATTTGGGTTTGTAAGCTGCATTTCTTATGAGAACGACTTACATTTTAAATTTAACCGATAACCTTACAAAAACTAAACCCGGCCGGAATTCGAACTCGCAACCCCTGGCACTATAAGCTGGCGTTTTACCGAGCACGCAATGATTGCCAGCTTCAGTTTACTTAAAAATTGTAATTATTAACTTTAAAACTGAACATACGTAACTACAGCAAACAACAAAGGGAAATATCAACTGAAATGAAGACTTTAATACTTTGTAAATCCGTATGGTGAAATAAGCTCTCGCCTCAAAGTTTGAAGCAACACATTGCAATACGCAAATTGCAAAATATGTGTGTGAAGGTTTACATTTCCGGCTTGGTTTTCCTCCAGCCCGCCCGCGCGGTTCGCGTACAGCTGATAGCGCCTCGCTCTGCGCTAGCCGCGTGTCCTCGATAGCACGTCCGTGCTCGCGCCAGTCCCGACACGTCTGCGGCGATAGAACAAGTGCAGCTCTTACTGTGGAAACTGAAACCACGTTTTGCGCGAAATTTGACGCTTTCTGTTGGGGGGACCAATAACTACTAGCAAAAACAAATCGGGCGGGAGGTTCAAATCCAAAGTTTTAGGTTTGTAATGTTAATTAAACTACTTCACTACTAATTACTTAGTAAAAGATGTTTAAGCTGAGCAAAAAACAATTAACGCTGTTTAGAAAAAAATAGTGTTCTGTTTAAATGATCAGGTGATGCAAAACTTCTGGTATGCCACACCATAATTTATGTGCTACAAGAATAAATTGAATTAATTTTTACTCGTCTGTTTGCCTGATATTAGTTACGATTTAATTTGGGTGGGAAACTGGGTTCGTAAGCGATAGCCGAATTAAATTTTATTAATGTTTTATTAATTAATAATAAATAATTGTACTATGAAATTTCCGATCACAAATCACTGGCACTTAAATATGTTTATTCTCAAGTCACTCAATGTCTGTCAAGTTCCACAGTTCGCACTCCTCACTGGAGCTAGGCTCAACAGTGGTTCGCCCCTTACCACTCACCTGTCCACACACACTGTCTCGCGTCACTCAGTCGGCACACTCTCTCGATCCAGTCGAACTCCACGTTGCGCCACTCTCAGAACGAGGGGGAGGGGGTCTCTCCCCCTCTTCGCGATGTCGCACTTCCCTTCGCTCGCAGAACTCGCGCGGCACTCGTCGCGGATCTCCCATGGAAGCCAGCGTCGCTTCTTGAGTACTGTGGTGCCCTTCTGAAATCCACGAGAGCGACTGATGACGAGTCGCGTCATCCCGGGCCGACTCGACGCCCGAAAAGTCCAGAAGGGCGGCGTCAATTCACGCTGCTCCGCGCGGTGGCCCGCGGTATTCCCAAGGCCGCTCAGCGATAGATAAGAGCGCCGAGGCAGGACGATGAGCGGGTGGGGGGGGGGGGGGGGGGTAGCGACGACACTTATATTCCGGCCAGGCGCGCGTAGCATGCCTTACGTCAGTGAACAGCACGTGACACGGCACGTGACACCAGTGGCCGTGCAGGGCCGCCAGCCAGCTGCGAACCTGGCGTCGTGGTCTGGTCTCTCGCGTTCGTAACAATAGTTTATGTATTACTTCTCTCAAATGTAGCTATGTTAAAAAATATATATAATAAAAGTTAATATCAAAAAACTAGGTTTCTGTCTCTGCTATTATAGTTTCTCCCCCCCCCCCCCTTGTCCGGAACTCATCAGCATGGCCAGCGTTCCCAGCGCCGTCAACAGTGTGTGCCCCGCTCGCCCCGCGTCCAAGTTCCTTGAGCGTGGTAAGCTAAGTTTATAACCCCTCTTCTCCCCCATCACTTCCCGGGTCAGCACTGAGCCTGTCAGCTCGGCACCAAGCACGCTCCTCCATCTTCACGACACGCCTTGGTGCGGAGAGCGATACCCGTCGGGAAAACTAGCACCCCCGTGCTTACTTTCCTGACACGCCTGCCATCTGTCGGCGTTTCTAAGTGCACTTCCCAGCCGGGCCCTTCGGGGCAGGTTCGACACGGCTTTGTTCCTGCTTGGGGCAGGCACGTGTTCTCTGTCCGGCCCTCTTCGCGTCGTCAGTGCGCCGATCAAAGCAAACATTTGTGAAGCAATCTTACATAAAGGATGTGGTCTTGAGTATTCCCATTTTTGCCGGCAGATATAATATGTAGTGAATAGTGTATTTTAGTTTACTGGATATTTTTAAAATATTACATCTCCTCTACGCTACTGCAATGACTGTCGTCATACAACCCACATTACTTGGTAAGTAGGCACCATTTTCACCCCTTTTCACCCTAAATTTTATTTATTTTTTCTGTGTTTTTCTTTATCTTTTCATTATTTTCACACTGTGTGGTTTCTCTGCGCAGTGGGTCACACCACACCGCTCTTCAAAGCTCTTGGCTCTGCTGCCTTAAAGGTTCTACTCTTCCAGCCTGCAGCTTCCAGTCAATCAAAGCTTTGAGAATGGAAGCGGAACCCAAATTCGTGTCCAGTGTTCTTGTCAGCTGGCGAGCCGTAATAAGACCCAGATAAGAATGTGTTTTATTTTATTATTTTGTAATGTCGACATAAAGAAATCATGACTTCAACTTTAAAGCACTATATGAAATGATTGGTCCAAATATTACTTCAAATTCAAATAATATTTTAAAGGAGGCCTCCGGTTTAAAAGAATTTTTTTTCTTTCCATTAGGTTCCTGCACTATATTATTTTACGTCACAAATTCATTAAAACTAATTATGTAATATTGTCAACCTAATATTTTATGCAGTAATGTACTGTATATTTACTTATTGGCAACAGTAAAAACTGGGTTCAGAATAGTTTTCTTTTATATTAACTGCCTTGTTATACACATTAGACCTGATAAGTAAAACGATTCAGTATGGAATGTTCAGTCAGTTACATTAAAATGAAATGTTTCATGGAATTAAATGTGGCCAATGGCCCATTACATTTTTTAAAAATAACTTTACATATAAGTATAAGAAGTTTCAATATGCATCCACATATCTAACCAGAACATGTTTTGGAATAATCAAAGGGAAATTTTTACACCACTCACACAGTCTAGATTTGTTACGATTATAATAAAATTGATTTACATCTTACCTATAAGTGCGATACGCTAGTCAGAATTACAGCACAATAAACTTAAATACCTTATTTAATACAAATATTGTAGGGTTCAAATCACATGCGCGAAGACAAACTGAATGTATAAAAATCACAAAGGCTACTCCTCAACTCCTCAACAAGTTATATGTGTCGGCAGCGACTGAAGAAGAAATAAAATTACAGTTTAAAAAAAACTGAAAACCCCGCTGTTATTGTTAAATGAACTAAAAATTTAAAAATGTTTAACTTTTTTTTTCCAACAGCAAAATAATACATCACAACTCTGTATAACTCAAAGGGTGGGGTTCTCTCTTCTTTCATTTTCGTAATGACAATATCCTAAAATTAGTGATAGAAAATTTAAGACAAATTATACAGAGCTGTGGTGCATTATTTGGCTGTTGGACAAAAACTTAAATTGAACTTAAATTATTTAATTTTTTGTTCATTCAATGATAAAAGTAGGTTTTTTAAGTTTTTAAAATATAAATTTATTTTATTCTCAAAATAATTTTATTCTGATAAAGATGTTTTTAGTAACAAATCACAATAACTGTAATTGAATTCAGAAAAAAAAACTAGCCATGTGGTCAGACATACAAACTGGTGTGTCATTAATTTCTCTTTGTTTGCAAAGCCATTGCCGTGAAGCCATTAAGTTTTACTATTGTAAGGTTAAACTAGAGAGTAAGAAAAATGAAAGTTCTTGACCTTCTTTCAAGTACGGTATATGTCTAGAGGCTTGAAACTCGGCAGGGATGTTCTTTATATTACATACACACTAACTGCCCTAAAATCAGCCTCCAAGCGGTTACGGGAGTGTTGAAGATTGTGGGGTTTATCACCTCCCTCGGCACAATTTGCCACCATAACCGGACCCACTGCATCGGAGACAATCCAAATAAAAAAAATAATACATTTGTAAAATTTTCGAAATATAAGGGCCTTGCCCCCCCCCCCTTTTTCATTCCACGGGCACATTTCCCACCTTAACCCGACCTTTTGGATGGGAAACACTCCAAATCTAAAAAGCATTCATTTTAAATTTTTCTAAATTTTGGATCTTTAACCCTCCCCCCTAGGGGCAAAGTCGACCCCGGGGCGAATTCCCACCATGCCCCGACCTCATGGATACACAAAAAGCATGTTATTACCCATAGCTCAAAATAGAGTTTTTTAACTCTCTGGAGATGGCGTTAAACGACTAGAATAATATGAACACATTTAAAGGTAATTATTTAAAGAGACATGTCTTATTGAAAATATTCACATTGTGGGATTTCGTCCTTCAAATTTGCACATTCAACCTAACTTCTGTAATTAGTAGAAATGTGTGTAAGTTCAAAAAGACTTTTTGGAGGAAGTATATATATTTTTTTTTACTCAAATTTCAAAAGAAATCATTTTCCAAAATGTTTTTTATAAGTTTCCAATAAGTTTCCATGTGGAAAACTCATTTTTTATTTGTTTTATTTCTTTACCAATGCATGCAGATCGAAATACACTTGCTAAATTATAAAAATCGTCCATTCTAAAACTGAATGCGTCTTTACTCAAATTGTACACCGTGATTTAGTTGAGTGCACGATGAAATTTAGAATGATGAAAATTATATTGGTAGTTCAACAAGACGTAATGAGTATGAAAAATTGGTTTAGAGACTTACTTAACTGAAGCAAATACATTTGCAATCCAACACTGTTCAGTCCGTTACATGCATATTCTTTGAGCCAAATAAGAACGTGATATAGAAGTCATGAAAGCGGAGTTAAGTTTTTTTGACGTGACAACGTCTAATAAATCGATGAACGCCGGCTGCACGCACGAAAAAGTGTCCCGTTACGCACATTGTTTCCTTACGCTGTGTCCCGTTACGCTCATTGTACGCTTGCGCCGCATCTATCTCTCTTCCACTCGACTGTTTATAAAGTGAAGTTAAAAGTTAATGTGGTTTTCATTGCTTATTACAACAACAATTTTGGCAATAAAGGTTAATTATTCTTGCATTTTAAAAATCTGATTACTAGTATAATTTAAAGTATTTATTATTTTATTATTAAAATAAAAATGATTCAATTTTATTCATAAAGTATGCAATAATTTCATCAATGTTTTGATATGACGTTGTCACGTTAAACTATCGTCCGTAAACTGACTTTACAGACAACCAATATTTTTTTTACATAATTTGCATGAATTACAAAACATTTTTATATTCACATATATTTCGTTGAAAGGGAGCATTCGAAATAAGAAGAGAATAAGGTGGAAGAAAATGTTGATGTTTTGGCTGCTGTGGGATGAGGTGGTTGAAACGAGAGCTCCTTAAAGCAGGACGCTGTGCTTAACTGAGCAGTTGTTTGTTTACAAACGTTTCCTAAGATTTCTTTCTCTCTCTCTCTCTCTCTCTCTCTCTCTCTCTCTCTCTCTCTCTCTCTCTGAGACTTACCAGGCGGTATTTTTTAAGCCTCTTAAACTTAAATTGAATTTAAATTGCTTCCTAGCGAAAAGCAACAACCCTTGCAACCCCCTTCCCTCTTCAAAAAGACGGCGTCATCTCACCCCAAAACATCCTGGTAGACATTTTGCTCCTTTTCTTCCTCAATCGACCCTTTCGAGGGACGACAACGTTTCGGAGTTCCGCAGCTTTCCAACACTTGCTTTTAATGGACAACACTAGCCAAACATGATAGAGCAATTACTTTGAATTGACATTTTTTCGTTTTTCTCTGGCTGTCATAATTTCACTGCAAAACTTCATTTAATATTGTAGAAACTATGTACGCTTTTATCCTAAAATTAAAAAAAAATCTTCCAATTGTTTGTTGCAATGAACATTACATTCACCGAGTTCGAACCCAGTACATATGATCTCGATGACGTAATGTTTTTATTTAAAAATTTTTTATGAATTTTAATTTATTTTGAAACTTTTAGTAGTTTTTATTAAATACATTTTTGTCTGGTTTGAACCAGGGTTCCCAACGTTCATGATGTAGGTGTTTTATTACCTAATTTATATAGATATTTTTAGATTTAGGTAAACATGAAATCGAGGTGACGAATTTCTGTCAATTAATCATATTGCAATAAATTATGATATGGGCTACAAGGTTAATGTCATATGTCCCTTCTGGTGGCTGGTAGATGGGAAAATTATATCTCTTTGGAGACATTTGCCGGTTTGAATTGTTTTGAGGAAAAAAAATAAAATTATTATTTTTTTTTCAAAATAGGGACTTTTTAATAATTTTGATGATATTTGAGTCGTTTTAGAGGACTTTCAAGGAGTTTATTGACACCAAAATGGCTGCCATTACGTCACAATCCAAGGTGGCAATCGGCTCCGGGCTCCTGAACCATAAACGAGTTTCCGGACCGACTGTTATTCACTACTCATTAACTTAATTTGTTTCTCTATAAACAATGAATTATTGAAGGCCCTATTTTTACTACGCTTTTATTAGTTTTACCTGTATGTATGAATGAATGGACTATGTAATAAAATTTACCCACTTTTCGATGTCAGAATGTGTTGAAATTTTGCATACATATAAAGAACCTCTGAGGATGCAATATTTTGATAACTTAAGACCTTAAAATTAAGGGAAAGTGGAAGGGGGTCAGTGGATTTAAAATACCTAATTTCTATCCATGAATAATAACCATTCTATTTTGGAGTACATGAGATCGGGGCATGGTAAAAATTTGCCCCGGTTTCGACTGTGCCCCTGGGGAGAGGGCGTTAAAGACCCAAATTATGAATATTTTAAAAATTAATGCGTTTTAAATTTGGAGTTCCGATCCAAAAGGTTTGGTCATGGTGGAAAATGTCCCGGGAGTGGGTGTTAAAGCCCTAAAATCCTAAACGCTCTCGTAACCCGCCCTGAATGCTGATTTTAGGACAACCCTGTACTGAGTTAATGTGTATGTAATATAAAGAATATACCTGCCGAGTTTAAAGCCTATAGACATATACTTGAAAGACGGTCAACAACTTTCATTTTACCTAGAACTCAGAAATTTAGATCAGTCATACTTTAAATTAGATTTTCAAAACAATAAATGCTTGTTATTTAATTTCATGATAATTTTGAATTGGCCAGCTAAAACCATTGTATTTTTAGTTTTTATTTATTAATTAATGTATGTTATTATGTGGTAGTGCTGTAGTGCTAATGTACAGTGGTAAACAATAAAGTACAAAATGGGTAATGACAACTGTATTAGACCTGGCAACATTTTATTTGGACACTAAAAAGAATAAAATAAACCTTAATTTTAAAAACTTAGAGACTGTTGAATCAACTGGAAATTAAAAATAAAATAAAATATTAAATTTTTGTCCAACAGCCGAATAATGCACCAAAACTCTGTATAACTAAAAGCGTGGTGTGCTTGATATCATTTGTCTTAATTTTTCTATCACTATTTTTAGGCTGTAGTCTTTACTGCAATGAATATATGAAATTAATAACAATATGAACTTAAAATATAGTAATGGGGTGCTCAATTTAATTTGTCTTAAAATTTTTATCAGTAAAAACAAAATGATTTGTAATAGATTTTGAATCACTAAAGTTAGGATATAGCCAGTATGATAATTTTAGAATATAAAGAAAATAAAAATTTTAGGATATAGTCATTTTGAAAATTTTAGGTTATAGTCATTACGAAAATGAAAAAAGAGAGCACCCCACGCTTTTAATTATACAGAGTTGTGATGCATTATTCGGCTCTTAGACAAGACACTTCAATTTAAATGTTATTTTTTAATTTTTAGTTAATTCAACGATATAATGTTTTTTCTTTTAGGTTTTTTTAACTATAAGTTTATTTGAATGTAGGACAGCGTGGCACTGGCTTTCAAACATGTTTGGTGTGAGCTTAATCTGCTGGAAGTTAGTCCAGAAAATGGTTGTGAGCTTAAAAAATTTAAGAAAAAATTCTTAATGGCCGCCCCCCATAAGAAATTATTGATTTCGCTACATGTCTAAAACAAATATTTCAGCAATTATTTGATACGTAGATTTCTAAACATCTTAAATATGCAGAGTATTGGGAAAACAATCGAGAAGCGAGTCAGTGTGCTCGTGCAGTGTGTTTAACAACCAGTGGGCGAGGCAACACTATTCAGCGCTATCGACAGCTCGCCACCGAACAGTCGGGAGAGAGAGACGGCGAGTGTTTGTGGCTGGAGTGAGCAAACAGCGGAGCTCAATAACTGCTGTTGTGTTTCCACAGCTGTCGGCTGTCTTCAAAGCTGCGGACCGACCCGCCCACTGGAAGCAGACACGCGCCACGCGGCGGACTGCGATAACGTGTGCGAAGCAGAGCGGCAGAGGCCGCGCTGTTTGCGTGGCGCCGCGACAACAGGGCTCGTCGCTATTCGCTGGTCGCTGGTCGCTATCAAACCAACTGTACACACTTTAGCTGCAACGTAGTGCCCGTCTTGGATAGGTTTGATTTCTGTTTCGTGACAAGGTATCTTGCTCAAGAGAATCATATCGCTCCATGTCAAAGTAATTCCGAATGGGGAAAAGTACTATTGCTCAGATGGTACTACTCACATGCTAGGCCATATGGAAGTCTTTAGTTATCCTACAAATGCCCTATCTTACTAAAAAAAAAACTTGGAGTGTGTCATCGAATAATTCTACAAGAGGTGGAATTTTCCTATTTGTTTAGGAAGTATCGATGATAAGCAGTAGAATGTATTTGCCGGAGCTGGGACAGGCTTCAGGCTGTGGTGTGTGGTGGGTTGGTGGCGGCTTCTGCCTTCGAACCTACATCTCCGATGACGTCACGGTGGCCATTTTGGACTCAAAAATTCCTCAATAGTGACTCAAAATTACTGAAAAGTCCCAAAAAAAATTCCGTTTTGAGGAAAAAATTCTCGTTTTCTTCCACAAAAATTCAAAAATTAGGATTTCAAAAAACCTCAAAATACTTTTGCCTTAGAAAGAACAGGTAATCCTAAAAGAGGCTTAAAAGTCCTAAGAGATAGCCGCTCTAAGCCTCAGACGTCATCTAGGATTATGACGTATCCGTTGCACTTAGCGCTACGGGCGCCATCTTGAAAATCTTATTTATTATCATATTAAATAAAAAAATAAAAAATTCATAAAAAAATAAACAAATTTTAATAAAAGTTAAAAAAATACCGTTGCACATTTCGTTACTACCACCATCTTGGATTCTATAAATTTTGCATGCTACATTATGCCCGCCATCTTGTTTAAGTATGTTATCGCTACACTTTAAGTTACGACCACTATATTGGATTCTAGAACTTTGCATTTTTCGTACCAGCTGCCATCTTGAAAAACCACAATTTAAATGCTAGAAATTTGTAAGAAGTTACAAAAATTATAATAAACTTTTATTTATCAAATTTTAATAAACTTCTATTTAAAAATGCACTTACGCCTTGAAGTCTTCGGTTCGAATTCGGTAAGAGCCAAACTAATAAAAAATGTCATATCCTTACTCCACAGAAGCCACCTGCAGACTGACCTCCCACCACGACTGGTATGACGTTATGACAGCCATCTTGTTTTCGCCCGTTGGAGACCACCATCTTGTTTTCGTCTAATAGAGTCCACTGACGTCATGTTAGTTTAATTTTTTGTTTACCATACCTTTGACCTCGATTGTTGGCATTTAACTTTGACCTTGACCTTGAACTTTGACTTTGAACTTGAACATTGACATTGAAATTTGAACTTGACCTTAAACTTTGACCTTGAACTTGAACTTTGACCTTGGCCTATGAACTTGACGTTGACGGTCATCTTTGATCCGCCATTTTGTGTTAAGTACTCGCTACCAGGAGCAATAGTTAACATATATCACCTGCTAAAGGACATTGCCATAATCTTATTTTCATCTGATGGAGGACATCATCTTGTGTATGTACTAGTCTGATAGAGTGCATTACCATCATATTAGTTTAAGTTTTACCCGCTAGAGTGCAGTAATCATTTATAATTACTGAGATGCTCCTGATTATTCTTGTCATTATAATGATGGCTTTCTCCGTGTGCTCCCGATAGTTCTTGTCAATATTTTGATGGTTTTCTCCGTGTGATCCTGATTATTCCTGTGGTTTTTCCAATTGCTTCTCGTTATTTCTGAGAAACCTATCTCTACATGAAGAAATTTTTACTTAAAGAGTCTTGTAATTTTATTCAGAGTTACATTTAATTAGTGAAATTCTGCTACTTAATCGGCATTTGCAATATTTTTATCAGGTGGAATTCATAAAATAAATATCCATTACTCAGTCGAATAATATGCCTTGAAACATCTGAGAAGCATTAACATACAAGACGAACTTCCTTCTCGTTAGTGTATAGCGAAGACAACCTTATTTTGCGATCGTTAGTAAGCATCTCGCATCTCACATAAAAGAATTAAATAATATTTACCTGCAAGACACACGTGGCATTTTCTGTTGACAAGAATCGACACTACTTGCATCAAGTTATTTTGCATCAGATAACTTAACTCTCACTGATGAATAGAGCTATTGTAACCTGTTGGAGCCATGTATCCTTGAAGCTTTGCAGTCTCGTAACCACGTAGCCATGTGTTCTAGAAGCTTCGTAGTCCTGTAGCCTCGCAGACTTGTAACCTGAACACTTGTAGCTATATAGTCTCGTATCTCGTAGCCTCCTAGTCATGTAGTCATGATGCATTGGAGCCTCGTAGACTTGTAGCCATGTATCCAAATGCCAATGGAGCAGTTGTCAAAAAAACTGTTGGAGTCAAAGTCAGTTGGAGCACTTGCGCTTTGGAGTTCTTGAAGCATTGTAGCAGATGGAGCGAATGGTGTTTTGCAGCATTTGGAGCAATTGGAGTTGTTCGAGCTGTTGGAGCATTCGGAGATGTTGGAGTATTTGGAGCTTTTGGAGCTTTGGAGCTGTTGGAGCTTTGGAGCATTTGGAGCTGTTGGAGCATTTGGAGCTGTGTAACTTTAAAGCTTTGAAGCATTAGGAGCTTTTGGAGCATTGGAGCTGATGGATCTTTGGTAGGTGTGTACATTGCGTGTTCATTCCGTTTCCTGTGTGTACTGTGTGTAGTGTGTGTTTATCCTGATTACTGTGTGTACTGTGTGTTCATTCCGTTTCCTGTGTGCACTGTGTGTACTGTGTGTTCATTCGATTTCCTGTGTGTACTGTGTTTACTGTATGTTAAGTGTTCTTTTTTTGAATGTGTGGCGTTTCTTAAATGCGCGTAATCAAATCTGTAGTATCTCTGAATGTTTACTAGTCCAAAACCGCTTTGTCTTGATGAATCAATTTTCAGGGCTACGTGGTCCTTTTGTAAGCGTAAAATATGTTACGTTGGTTTTATTGAATGTAATTAGCTGTCGTTGAAGGTCGCAAGGTTCAAAAATGACTGGTATTTATGTCTGACATTGTTCATTATCTGGTCTCGCGGTCCGAACACGCTTGGTCTATATGTATGTATGGCTTTGTACATGAACGGTTTAGAGGTTATTCTAAGTATCTAAAAACTAGACTTTTATGTTAGGCTTATCGACAACGTATTTAATTCGTTAGACAGGTATATTGTCTTGAGTTGTTTTTCGTAGAGTGAATTATTAATAAACTCCGTGAAAGGTAATGGAAAACAGAATATAAAATTTATTTAATATTAAGTTACACTTATCACTGGTCAAGAATAAAACAAAGGATAGGAATACATCGATTCAATATGCAAATTAATTAATGATTTTTTCGGTGAATTTTTGAATTTTTCCCGAATTTCTGGGTTAATTATTACACACTAGCTGCAGTACCCGGCGTTGCCCGGGCTGAAAACAGGGTGAAGGGGACCTTTTTCGAAATCATATGTAGTCAGTAATTGTATTCTTAATTTGAATGTCAAGTGTGCAAAATAATTTATATCACTTTCAGATCCCGACAGACGTTCTGCCAGTGTATAGTTATTTACCTGTATCTATATATCGAAAAATTGGTGGTCTGTATGTAATCTAGACATTTTAAGCACTATATAAAAAAGCTTAAAAATAAGAGATTACTAATATAAAAATGATTCCTTTATCTAGCTAATGATCAGCATGCATTGCAATGCCTCATTCAGTTTTGTTTTGTAATATGTTTAAAGTAGTTACACATATACAAATCATCCGTCCCTATCTCTAAATATAGGTATATTTATCTCTATTTACATCTATATATATGTATCTCTCTATCTCTATTTTTCTCTTTATATCTACATATATACATATATACCTCCCACTATCTTTATCTCTTCTATATATATATATATCTATATTTATCTCTTTATATATACATATATACATATATACCTCCCACTATCTCTATCTCTTCTTTATATAAATCTCTATATAGCGCTATACATCTATATATCTCTTTAGCTAACCCATTTCATTCTCTATACCTCGCTCTATCTCAACTTATCTCTCTGTCTTTATCAATCTCACTCTGTATATATATATATATTTTTTTTTTCTGAAAAAAAAACACATTATAAGAAGAAAGCACATTTGTCAAAGAGGAAGCATATTCAAGAAAAGGAAGCACATTTAACGAAAAGGACACTAATTTGTACGAAATTTCAACATGGTAGGCTACGATATATATAATCTTTTAAGTTGACAATAGTTTTGGGGTCTATGGACCATGAAACGAAAAACCCTATAACAATTTTCAGAGCAGCTACACTATGTAGTATTTATTCGAAATCTACCTAAAAAGTGATGACATTTTGTCTTCCCCCCTTATTATTTCCACTTTTGCAGTATTGGTTTGTATTAATAAAAGTTGTTTCTGAAAAAGTTTTAGGTAAAAATTATAAGATTTACAAAATATCCGAACGAATTCGATGTTGTGCCTACGAAGGAAGTTTTTTTTGTAACCCAAACCTTATTTTCAATCCCTTGCAATTACTGTTGTTCGCATCAAAAACTTTTTAAGACAATAGATTTTGGTATTACTCCTACGAATAATAATACTTTCAAACGGATGTGATATTTGCTATATTATGGAGTTTTTTTGTTTTTCAAAAAACCTTCACCATTTCTACCCCTTTGGTCTGATATTGTGAATTAACGACTCAACCGAGATTTTCCACTAGCAGATTTTATGTAACAGTTTGGAAGAGATTTGTGAAAAATGGTGACAGTTATTGTGTCCACAAAAATAATATATGTATGTGTATATATACATATATATAGCCTATGTATAAACGTTTGAGTTGACGATGGGTTGGGGTCTCTGGACAATGAAACTAAATATTATATAAAAAATTTCTGAATGTCGCATAATGGTAACGGCTACAGTATTCGAACACTACCAAAAAGGATTATATTCTTAGAGTGTTTCCTATACCAAAAATACAATATAAACGGATATCGATTAGGAAATGATTTTAACATAAATAAAACCTAAATTCCTTAACTTCCCTAATTTAAATCTATACTTTGACTTTTGTTACAGCCGCCATCTTAAAAATCCGTAATTCTAAATAGAAAAAAGCGTAAAAAATTTGAAAATCAACAAAAAATGTCATTAATAATATTTTAATAAATATTATTTCACCATCTTGGATTCTAGAACGTTGCTTTTTTCATTAGAGTTGCCATCTTTAAAATCTGTGTTTTTAAAGTTATGAAAATGAGAAAATTCATAAAAAATATTAATAATTAAAATTTTGCTAAAAATTGTACTTATGCCGTTGAGTCCTTGGTTCGAACCCAGCGAGATCATTCTATTAAAAATAGCGACGGATCTCCCACAATTAATGCCAAGAATATATTATATCATCCAGTGTGATGTTATGGCGCCATCTTGGATACTTCATTTTCTTTTCATATACAAGAGAGTGCTGCCACCATGTTAGTTTATTTTTTGCCTGCTAGAGTGCAGTTTTATTTTATGACCTTAACATCCACCATTATGTTGGCCATCTTGGCCGCCATCTTGAAATTCCGTAATTATTTATCTAGAAATACGGAAAAAATTCATAAATGATTAATAAGATCGCTTGTTAAAATATTGGTTGATTCGATTGGCTTGGTTTGGTCCTTGATCAATTAAAAAAGGCAATTTAATCAAAAATACATTAAAAGTGACTGGTTTAAGAAACATAACATAATTACAAGTAAATAAATTGATTACATGATTTCTACTTTACTACAAGAACAAAACACAGACATTTATAGATTTCAGCATCTGCTACCCACAAATTAAAGCGAGGTGGAAAACCACACCACTTGACATAGGACCATCCCAAAGGATTCGCTTCACAATCTAAGAATATTTTAGAAATCGAGAAACGCTATTTATTTGTATGATTTTGTTCTTGTAGTATAGTAGAAATTATGTAATATATAAGTTTAATTGTGATTCTGTTGTTTTATTACTTATACCTATTACTTTCACAATATTTTTAATTAAATGGCATTTTTATTATTGATCAAGTATCAAACCAAAGCGTTCAAATCAATCAAAATTTTAACAAGTGATTTTTTGGTGATTATTGGGAATTTTGTTTTAAATTTCTAGCTAAATATTAACAGAATTTCAAGTTGGCGGACTATATGGCCGACAAGATGGCGGATGTCAGGGTAATAGATAATATTGTACTCTAGCAGATAAAAACTTAAATAACATGGTGGCAGCGCCCTCTAGCAGACGAAAAGAAAATGGATAATCCAGGATGACCACCATGATGTCATACTGGATGGCGTAATGTATTCCTTAACATTAGTGGTGGGAGGTCAGTCTGCCGGTAGCTTCCGTGGAGGAAGGATTCGTCACCATTTTTAATCGAATGACCTCACCAGGTTCTAACCGAGGACTCCATGACAGAAATACTTTTTTTATCAAAATTTTAAATATGAAGTTTATGAACTTAAAAAATTTCCCAATTATCCAGCATAAAAAATACAGATTTTAAATATGTTGGCCGTAGCTAAAAGTGCAACATCCTAGAATCTAAGATGGTGGAATAGTTTTTTATTAAAATGTTATTAATTAAATTGTTTTTTTTTTAATTTTATAACATTTCCCATGTATTTTCTGATGAAAATTATGGATTTACAAAATAGCGGCCATAGCGAAACATGCATCTTTTGGGAGTGGGGCATTCGATTCCAATATGGCGGAAAGTTCTAGAATTCAAAATGGCGGCAAAACAAAATGACGGAAAAACTAAATAGTGAAATCCAAGATGGCGGATACAAGATGGCTTCCGTGGTCAAGATCAAGATCAAAGGTCAAGTTTATCCAAGACGGCCGCCGAGACGTCACAAACCAATATGGCGGACTGACAATCCTAATCCTCAAACCAGAACCAGGACCAGGAGTCCTATTCCTATACTACTCCATAGTAAGCTGAATTCATCGCAAGAACAAGTTTTTTATAAATATTTGAATATTTACGGTCTTAATTGGCAGGTACAGTAGAACACACTTAGGCAGGCTGGCACAGTCCTGACTTGAGGCAAAGTAAAGTATTTCTTAATTTGATTAACCAGCAAAGTTTTTTCTTGGATTTTACTTACCTGACTCTGCAAGCAGCCCTTATCCTCCTAATAGCTCAATAGAGTAGTGTCGATTCGGATGAAGCATTTGAAGTTCAATTTCAATACATTATCAAAGTACCGGCCTGTACCTACGTAGGACAGAAGAAGATGATATTTACCTGGGTTCTATTTACTTATTTATTTATTTTATTTAATTTTCGCTAGTATAGCAAAAAAACCGCGAGAAGAGCAGGCCTTTAGTTCGTCGATTAGAACCTTTTCCTCGTCCGATAGTCCGGCATCCAATGGTCTGGAATTCCCGGTGGTACGGCACCAGCGAGGAATGTACGGACTTAAGCCGACTAAAAAAACTTAAATTTTTAGCCAAGGACGTAAACGATTGTACAGTAGCCTACGGACGTGAGTGTTGGTCGGAAGTCCTCTGCGCGGCGCGGGACAAGTCGGGGACATTCGCCGTGATCCCGGTTCGGTTGGAGGTCATCGGCGTGCTGCGTTTTTCCTCAGCAACTCGACAGCAAGTTCAGTTTGGCCCTGTAGTTGTGTTATTAGCCTTATGCTCCAGCTGAACAATATTTTCTGCCGAACACCATCTTACAGATGTATCTGCTATAAAAGTAAGCGTCAGTGATTGCGGGAGAAACAGCACTTCCAATCATACGGCACTTGCAAGGTCCAAGGTCCTTGTACAGAGTTTTATTCGCGCAGCTCTCGGCACCACCTGTAGGTTCGCTGTTGTTCGGGGCAATAATCAATGCAAGCGGACTCAATTTGCAACGGGGGTGGCGGCACGTGACGCCGGGAGTGGTTAGGGCGGGGCGGAGGGGGGTGGCAGTGCGATTACCGCGCACTCTGCACGGGCGGGGCGGGCCGGTGGCGCCCCTGGCAGCGGCCGCGGGAAACTGCCGCCTGCCATCAGTCTCCTGGCACCGCGTCGCGCCTTGAAACAAGGACGAGGACATTTGCAGATAAACTCCAACCCCCATCACCGCAGCTCGTGACCCCTTCTCACGCCACGGTTTCATTCTACCGCCCAAGCAGAAGTTTCCTCTCATTCCAACCAAAGAAAAATGAAGAAAAAGACACTCGCCTTTTTAGGTAGATTTCAAAGAAATACTACCTATTGTAGCCTTTACCAAAGTGCAACTTAAGGAAATGCTTAATAAGGTTTTTCGTTCCATGATTAGTTACTTATATATACCTATATATATATATATATATATATATATATATATATATATATATATATATAATCACAATTTTGTGGACACGATAACTGCAGTAATTTTTTACAAATCTCTTTCAAACTGATACGTAAAATCTAATTGCGGAAAATCTCGGTCGAGTTCGTTAATGGGCAATTTCCGACCAAAGGAGTAGAAATGGGAAAGATTTTAATTTCTTTTTAAAAAACTGAGTAATCGCTGTAACTCCCATAATATGATAAATATCACATCAGTTTGAATGTATTGTTACGATTTACCGCGGGTTGGTAAAGGATAGCCCAATTAAATATTTTATTACACTACACAGTTTTGTTTATTGCCACTACTTATGTCACTTACAAAAATCTTCTAAAATGGCAAATAATTAATTAAACTTAAAGAAAGGTATATTCCCCAGTCACTCGTTCCGCACACCTCGCTGGGCCGCACCTCTGGCGCAACTCTCGCCGCAGCACCCCTCGTGGGTCTCCGCCGCGGGACTCCGTCACCGCACTCCACCGCCGCCGACGCACTTCCCCTTCGCCGAGGATCCGATTGACGCCTCGCTCGCAACCTCGCTCGGGACTCCGCCGCGCCCGCGACTCTATCGCCCAGAAACTCCGCCGCGGGAGAACTCCCGACTGAACACTCCAAACTGACTCTCTGCCCTGACGTCCTCGGGCATATATATATATAGGTTCCGGCGCAATTCCAGAACTCACGAGAGCGGCCGGGGCCAGTCGCGTCATCGCGAGCCGTCCCGACGGCAGAAATCTCTCGAAAACACGTGTCGGCGGGTCGCGTAACTCCGCAGCTGGCAGGTTTCGGATGTCAAACTAACAGTGCCGCGTGGGGGGAGCGGAGGGTTGGAAGGAGATAAAGCAGCGACCCAGGTGCGCACAGCACATCTCATGTTACGGTGGCAGGTGATGCAGCCCAGCTAGCTCTGCACCTGCGCGTGACGTGGCCTTGCTAACGTTCGTAACATTATTATAACTCTTGGGAGTAATATCAAAACTTTTGTTTAAAATTATTTTTAATCCGATTAACAACGTAAAAAAATTTTTGAACGACAAAGAAAATCATAACTCTCTTTGAAGGCACAACATCGAATTCGTTCAAGGTTTTTTTTAATGTTATAATTTTTATCTAAAACTTTTGTCTGAAACAATTTTTGATTAGACGGAACATTGTTGCAAGGGTTTGAAAAAAAAAGGTTTTTAAATAACAAATAATTCAAAAAATCCGCAGCTCGTACACTATTAAATCCATTTATTTTTATTTTAAAACATTAAAATATTAACTACAACTTTCGTCCGAAAATATTGTTGATATGACCAACAATTACTGCAAAGAAAGGGGGGTGAATAACAGGGATTGAAAGACAAAAAAATTAATTGTCTTAATATTTACCCTATTAAAAACGTTCGAATTGTTTGTAAACCGTATAAGTATTATCTAAACTTTTGTCTGGAATAATTTTTTATACCACCAACCATAAGGGGTGGGAAAACGAGGATTGAAGCAAATAAATTTCATAACTCCCCAAGTAAGGACACAATCGAATCCGTTCATTTTTTTTTTTCTAATTTTTATCTAAATCTTTTGTCTGAAACATTTTTTGATAAGATAAGCCATTGATTCACGGGGTTAAAAAGAAATTAAAGAAACAAGGATAGAATTGTAAAAAATTCAATATTTCCGTACATGTACACTAACAAATTTGTTCTAATTTAGTGGAAAACCTTGAATTATTATTTACAAATTTTGTTTCAAATAATTTTTATACGACCTTTACTGACTGCAAGGGGTGGAATAATGTAGGGTTGATTAACAAAAAATGTATAACTCCCTATTTAGGCACACTATCAAATCCGTTGAAATTGTTTATAAACCTTATAATTATTATTTTAACTTTATCTGTAACAATTTTTGATAAAATAAACCATTACCTATTGCAAGGGGTTGAAAAAACCTGGGTTTTTAAATAAGAAAATAATTAAAACTTCCCTACTATGTACACTACCAAATCCATTATTATTTTTTCAACTTTATAAATACTGACTAAAACTACTGTTGAAATAAAAAAGAATTCCAGCCAACAATTACTACAATGGGTGGAAATAATAAAATTTGGAAGTAAAAAAATCATTAGGTTTTTTAATAACTTTGCCATCAAATCCGTTATAATTTATTGTATAACACCTTAACTTCATCTAAAACTTTGGCTGAAACAATTTTTGATAAAACTAATTATTACCATAAAAAAGTGGTTGAATTTTAGAAAAATTAACAATTTCTTAGTATCAGACTCATTTAAAATTCTTTTAAACCATCTTAATATTATCTAAAACCGTGGTGCAAAGCAAATATTTATACGACCACGTCATTAGTGCAAGGGATGAAAAATAGTGTTTTAAGGTTAAAACAATTAAATAATTACCTTTTTTGTATATTATACAAAATTCGTTCTAAGTTATTCAATTGTGGATACATTGAGTTAAACATAGTCGTAATATTTGCGCTGGATGGAAAATGAGCAAATATTTAATCGGTCTTTTTTTTTTAAATTGGAGAAAATCAATATATTATACACATAAAGTTCTTAAAATGTACCAGAAGTTTATAGAAGTTTCCAATATATTTTCAGAAGGAATAGGAACTTAAAATCTACCTGAGGCTGTGCCGAAATGGATTTTTAATTTTTTCGTATTTATGGTATTGTCATATCAAATGTTTGGATAAATAATAACACGTATAATACATTTAACATAGCGCATCTCGAGCAGTCGTTGGGAGTACGAGATCTCCCCCCCTTTTTTTATGTGTAAAATCTTAGCTCTCGTTAAACGGCGTTTGTTATGATTAATTTCATGAAAGGAATGGAAGTCGCGTGGAACGGAAATGTGTAATGACGGTAATGACATCTGTGGCTCATGGCGCGAACCAAAAATCAAAAAGGCGAAGGGAAACTTGCCAACACATGAACTGTGGTGTATTCGATGCGCGAGTACTAGGTGCGGCGAGCGGGAAACTGAGAAGCGAGGTGGCGGTCTGCGAGTTGCTGTGTGCTGCGCTCTGTCGTGCTCTTGGAGAACCCAGTGCTCTGCAACCACTTCAGCTCCGTATTTTGAAGTGAGGTCTCAGCCTTTGACTAATAACTTTTAAGCCTCCCCAAGGCCAAGAAGTGTGTATAGTGAAGGCACTTGCACATATTCGTAAACTACGATTTTTACGTTGATGATGTTCAACAATTATTTAACTTATTTTTTGGTTTCAGTGAATAAAAATTTGCTGAGCTTAAAAATGTTTCGTGTGGCCACGGAACCACGAGGTGACGTCGATATGTGCCGAGTCAGATAGGGAGCGTTCTACAGACGATCTATGAATTTTTCCGCATGTCTGTTAATATCGCCACCTGATTTTAACTGGTTTAATTTAGTAAATTTGAGAAACTAAGTAAAGAAAACTCAGTGCTTGGCAAGTGTTTTGGAACTTTCGGCAAACGTATGGAAAATTCTGGAGAGACTTTGTGGTTATTGTACGCACGTTAATAAACTGTTATGTCATAAAATTTCATTTGAATATTTTATTTAATATTTTTCATTAAGTTCAGTTACAATGAAAATTTTTTTTTGTACGTATACCTTTAATATTTTTGCATAGCTATATACTTTAGTCTGGCCAGGTATTTTAGTTTTAATTAGTAATAATTGCTTGTTTAGAATGTTTTATAATACATTTTTAATACTCTGCTGTTCTGTGATTTATTGATAAATATAATTATTTTATCAGCAGAATTTTGTTTAATTTTTATAAATCCTTTCAATTTATGTAAGGTCTTTTGTATTCACGTCCAAGCCTACTGCCATAGTTCGCTATTTATATTTGTCAAAGAAAAAAATGTGTCCAAATTCTTAAAAAATAAATTAAGTAAATATTTTAAATAATTTTTATATAGTTAAGATTTCCCTCTGTCTTCTAAATGTTGCATGCTCAGCAACTATTTGAATTTGATGTGTTTTTGTGACATCACTAAGAGGGAGAAAATTTTTTTAACGATATTTGTGCAGATTTAAACATTTTTCTTTATTATTATTTATGTGGATTTTCGTGCTATCCATAGTGGGTGTTGATTGTCGGCCTTGACCTTGGGTTTGACGTCGGGGTGGTGAAATGATAAAGTTTTCTTAAAGTAGAACAATATTGCACTGTTTTGTGTAAATTGTTATTTATAAAGGTTGCATATATTATAACGATGTTGGATTTTGCTGTTCTTTGTTGACTCAACCCAAAACCTTTTATTTTTTCGCTGCAACTATGGAGTCACGTTATTTTCTATGGATGAGTTTGTTCGTAATTGGATCCTTTTTACTTCTACAGGCTTATTAATTAGAGACCCGTGGAACAAGTGAAAAGTAAATGTAAAACATACAGGAGAGTCATAAAAATATATAAATTCCACAGATACTCTTCACACCATTTTACATAGTTTTTGTTTTGTTTCATGGTTAATGAATTCTAAACCACCGTCATCTTAAAAGTATGTATATTTATATATATATATATATATATATATATATATATATATATATATATTCACTTTTTCATGGACACGATAACCGCGGTGAATTATAAAAATCACTTCCAAGCTGATACATAAAATACAGTAATGCAAAATTTCGCTAATGTGTAAATTCAGAATTCCTACCAAAAGGGTAGAAATGGCGAAGTTCTTTTAAAAAGCGGAAAAATCTCTACAAGACTATAATATCATATATATATATGTATATGTATGTATATATACATATAAATCATCCGTATAAAACTATCTATTTGTAGTCATACCAAAAATCTGTCGTAAAATTAATATTTCATACGCCCTACTATTCAAGGGGTAAAAATAAAATGGATTCGAGGATCAATGTCAATGCATCCCTTAGTAGGCACACCATTAAATCCGTCCAAATTGATAGTAGCCTACTGTTTAAAACTTTTGTTTGAATTTTTTTTTGATAGAACAGCAAGCATATGCTGCAGCTGCACTGCACAGGGTGGGATGAACAGTGGTGAGCGTGACGACGACATCGGGTCGTTAGGGGCGCATGAACTCAACAAGGGAACTGGGGCTTCAGCAAGGAACCATCCCAGTGAGGGTGTCACTTTGGAAATCCATGGAAAACCAGACTCATTATGGTCAGGGTTCGAACCCGGTATTACTGGCGTAAGAGTCAATTCTATTCCATTAGTTTTTATTTTGCATTTTGCACATTTCAATAAAGACATACGAACGTTGTCATGCTTTTTTGCCACGAGGTATAGGTTTTAAGGCACGACTATTACAAGCATAAACAAAATTTACAAAAAAAATTGCACTAATTTCACAAATGTATTATCAAAGGAAAAATTAAAAAAAAAGGAACCCTTTGGAAAAAATGTCTGGTTCTTGTAGCTCATTGTTTCTTGTTTATATATATTATATATCGACAAGATGCATCCACTTAGATACTAATATTAGGTACAACATGCTGAGCATATATAGAGAGGTATGAGTAGGACACAGATACCAACAAGTGATCTATTAGCAGTAGTTACAAGCACCGACGCGGTGGTGGGCATTAGGTAGTGTGTGCTACTGGATGGCAGCGCGGGTGGCCTGCCTGGGCGGTGCTCGGCCACGAGTGTGCGGGTGGGGTCGGGTGGAGGGTGTTGGCCGATGTTCTGTCCGAGTGCGGACGGAGTGTACCGAGTGAACGTGGTGGTGTCTGCGAGAGCGAGTGTGCCTTGCCACGGCGCGGCCCCCGCACGGCTTCATAACATGAAATATTTACTAACAGTTTGTGTTTGCTGAAGTGGTATTGAAACATTTTATTACGTTCGTACTGAATGCAGAGTAATTTTTAACTTACTTTTTAAGTCATCGCGTCTTTTTACAAAAATCTGACAGTCACTTAACAACAGATCTGAAAAAAGACTAAAAGCTCATTTAATTTTGTAAGTAATCACATAAGGCCAGTCTTTGTACCGTGGCTACGTGTAATTAATAACTGTTGGCAAAATGAAAGAAAGTGCTCAACTTGCACGACCCTCTGTCATAAACTGTTGCTTTCGTGAGCAAATATACATAATTCTGTTTTTTATTCACACTTAATTGGCTAAGAGTCCATTAGGAGGTGGGAGTTTACCTATGGCTGAAGAACTAGAACGAACGTAAAATACACATTTAAAGTTATTTATATTAAAATCTGTGTGAAAAAATTAGAATGTTCATATTATACACAGGATTTTGGAAGCTAGCTTGTAAGACTATAATAAAGTTTTGTTACACAGTTTCGCACTGCGTAACTATACGACTACCAGGCAGCGCCCCTGGCTTTCTGCTGGATACCACCCACAGCACAGGGGCGCGCAATGTTCGAGTCCTGCGCGCCGGACGTCAATGCATCGGGGCCGCTCGGGCCGCTTCGACTCCGCCCTGCTTCGCGGGCTTCGTCCGGAACAACCAACTATGACGTACTTCCGCCGGCGGGTATCCAGACTGTTCCTCGGTCGGGCCCCGGCGGACTATATAAACCGGCCCAGCCAACGCTTCTGTAGGCAGTCTCCGACTGGCCCAGCAGCATGAACCTGCAGGGACTACCAACTACACCACCGGCCTCCTCCGTCACGCTGCCCGACGACGTGCCGACCGCTTCAGGAAGAAAATGGAAAGAGACGCCGTCAGAATCTAAGTCCGTAAGGGACTCTGAAAAATTTTCAACCCAGTAGAAATATTACAAGTCCACGAGGGACTTAGAATAAATTCAAGCCGAATTAGTTTGGACTTAGAATTTTCGCAGAGTGAGGAAACAGAAATTTTGCCTCGTAAGTAGAATGAAGGGAACTGTCTCGTGAAGGTTACGGGATAAGTAAAGTAAATGTTTGACTGGTGTTGAAAGTAAAACGGCAGTGGGGCAGTGTGGCAAGAGACGGAGGAGAGGTCGAGTACCGCATAACGTAAAGTGTACCAACTTGCAATACGTTGAGGCTTACCGTAACGTAACCAACGTAGTTTTACGTAACGGATTCGACTGAACTGTTATAAGTTCCCGGAATACACGATCAATGTAACAAGCACTCCTGAGAGAACTTCAAAACGCAGCTACTTCGTTGAACGACTGACGAGCCGAGTAAAGATAAAGACTGCTCGCCGCAATATTGGCGGGGCGCCACGGCATACCGCTGTCAGTAACCAGGAGACTTTTGAATACGACCCGCTGAGTGTAAGAACGTGTGTATAAGAACGTGAACATTTTAAGTGTCATAAATTTGGTATTGAGACTTACACCAGAAACACTGTTTAACTTTAAAGAATCAGACCGCGATGAGAGAGAATGTACACTAGTTACAGATAATATTTAACTGTACTAAAAGCGATTTCATGTCAGTTCTCCTTAACTATTTTCTTTTACCTTTCTTATTCTCTAATTGTAATTTGATTTGTTATGCAAATGTTAAATTCATGTTAGTACAGTTAGTTAACGTAATGTTGATGTTCACAGACATCGTGGGAACTTGCTGTAATCGTCAAAATAAGAAATCAGAAGGGTGTCATATCTGAGCATGCGTGTATTGAAGGATGTGATGTTGTTATTACAAGTTTTGTTAATAAAAGCACTTTTGTTTCACGAACTTTAGGACCACTTTCTGAGCTTCTCCCCCTGTTCTCCCGCCCTTCCGGACTGGAGGTAACAGTTTATTAAAAATGCTTATGTGATCACTTTTTCACCTGGCGAATAAGTTGTAAATAATTTCATCATTCTATTGCAGTGGACATTTTCAATAGTAATTTATGAGGTGATAGTATATTTGTATAAATGATCACAATTGTAACTAAATTTAAATTTTAATGTTTATTTTTTTAATTATTTTATTTTATATACAAACACATCATATATTTG
This sequence comes from Bacillus rossius redtenbacheri, assembly GCF_032445375.1. NCBI lineage: Eukaryota > Metazoa > Arthropoda > Insecta > Phasmatodea > Bacillidae > Bacillus > Bacillus rossius. Next base: position 250,051,714 of record NC_086330.1, read on the forward strand.
ACGATAAACTTTTAATTCCTAATCTTATTTTATAATTTTTATGGCATATTCATCCAATAAGAAGCAAATCAATGCAAATATCTTCTTTACTTGTCATAATTTATTCTGGTTCTCTTTGGCTTCATATTTATAAGGATATATTGACAATAAGGCTAATAATGTCTCGCATTCTTGCTAAGGCCACCCCATTGTTTTCCATAGCTACAGAATATAGTTCACTAACCAGATAGACACTTCTTGCTCTGTACCTCCTGAAACATTTTGTTTGGTCGCCTGTTGCGTGTTTCACACTCTTTGTCGAGTTGGTGGTTTAATTAACGAGACCACCTGCCAGTGTCGTCGGTAAAAAATGTTTATGAATTTTTATCGCTTTTCTGATGGGAAGAATTGCTATGAGTTTTTAAATGGAAAGCAATAGTAGTAAATTATTATAGCAAGAATATTTCACTAACATTTGTCATGAATCAAACCTCGCTTGTAATAAAACTTTTTGGTAAAAAATTTGAAACTTAATAATACTCTGAATAGCGGCTCAACATATGGATAATTGTTTTAGAACTGCACCGTTAGTCAGCATGGCCCCTGGTACGGCGCTCCTTCCCCTTGATCCCCCCCCCCCTCTTCCCTCTCCAGGTCCTCCCCTCCTTTTCTCCTTCCTTCCCCGCCGCCGCGATGTTAGCGCCCCTAGCGGCCTAGTGTTTTGAGTAGTATATAAGGGTGTCCTCTGCGTGGCCTCCTCGCCTTCTTCTGGACCGTGAGCCACCTTTAATCTTAAAATCACACACATCGCGCCCCGCCGACGTTTCCAATGATTCGAAAAAAGTGACGGGGTTGCACTATTTATATTGGCGACCACATAGCGAGTTATGGGAACGTAATAGTTCCCGGTATCGCTGTCACACGCTCCCGGCCGAGCATATGAGGAAACGGCGGCGGCCTCCTCGCAGTTCATTCTCATTAGGGGAATGGCTGTCCGTCGAGACGAGCAAATGTTAGCATGGTTGACCACTCGGCGCGGTTACTATTGTCGATAGGCTGTAGATATGGTCTCTACTCACCCTGGGTGGTTGCTAAACTTTCGGTCTTAGTCTCGCGTCGCATGAATATGTCAGTGAACGATCTTAGTCTTGCTCATGCTCATTCTTACGTTATGTTCACGTAGATTTTCCCGCAGCCGAGTTGTGCTTAAAGTTCAGGGCATTTCATGAGTCGCTTGTGGTGGTCCTTGTGCGGCGCTGTTACACTGGGCGCATGTTACTTGATTCATTTAATATTCCGTGTTAGCATAGGTGACATTTGCGCGTGTTCGACGTACGGCTTACACTACTACACATTTTAATCTGTATGATGAAAGTTAACTTACTGGTAGAGCTGCCATATTACTCGCGAGTAAACATATTTTATGCAATATTGAACCTGCTTGGAGGCGGTTGGCTTTATTGTGGGCGTAAATATATTTATATATATTCTTGTTAAGAGCTGGTGGCCTTAGAACACTTCTTGAGAGCTCTAGTTTAAATATATGTATTTATCCCTGTTTATATACTCATGTATGATTATCGTGAAGCCTTTAATAAGCAGTCGTGAATTTGGTATAGCCTTACGTTATTTCAGGAGGCACATTTATTAGACATTTAGTGTACACGTAATTTCTTACGTTTATTGAAGCCTTACGGTTATGTATATACGTGGGATGTATCACTAGGAAAAATTGTGATGTTAGTCTCCTTTCTGTTGTCGTATGTTCGTTCTTTATTGTACTTCAGCTGTGATGATTGTAAATTTCATATCAAGAAAATATATAACACTATCGTTACCTAGCCTCATGTCTTTTGTAGCCAGTTACACTTCTCATAGTAACACTTCGACTGTTGCCTTAATATCTTAGATATTTCGTGTTTTCTCCTGCTACGCAACACGTGTAGTCAATCCTTTCAGTAGATGATTGGTTACAGAACTGTAAGCCAATTGATACTTTCTTTTTAGAAAATTATTATTGTTTATCCCTTCACTATCTGCATTTATGTATAACGAGACTGTTGTTTTGGTCAGTGATTCTGAAATAACTTATGAATCCTTCCACAAACGCAGTAAAATATTAATTTATCATGAATAGTTAAAATATTATATAGCTATTTATTTCAAAAATCCATTAGAATGTAAGGTAATTTATTCCAGAATGGCTCAAATCCAGCTTTCATCCTAAAAAAATGTTCTGACGGCAGGTAGATAATGACAGTTTGTAAAAGAGGAGTGTCAGGCGCCGGCGATCATTTTTGATGACCTTGATCTTGACACTTCGCTTACCCTAGAACTCGACTGCACTATTATTATGTTTATTCTAAGGCCACAAGCAAATTTTTCACGTTTAATATTTATATTAATTGTATAGTCATAAGTACCTACATATGATTTTATTTTTTATTTATAACTTTACTCGTGCTAAAGTAATAGGTTTATTTTTTTCTTTCTTTTAGTATACTTTTACTATTAACATATATATGTCTTTAAATGTTGTCACTTGTATACATTGATTATTATATGTGGGGAAATTTAAACTTTCACTGAAACATATATACCAACATTAATTACAAACAACAGGAGACAGCAAAGTAAGCACCGCCTATGAAAACACAAGCTAAATACAAATGTACGATACATAGCAAATTAATTTTCAATGTAACCATAGGACAACGTGTGTGTATCAGACATTAGGCAAGTATACAGGAGGTGAAGCCCAAAGGGGTGGGGGATTTGTACCTACAACACGTACCAATATTGCAACCGTTTGTTTACAAATGTATCAGCTGTACCTGTATTGGATGTTAAATTGGATAATAATGTCAACTCTTATCATTACATTTGTATTATGAATATTCATTTTGGACTTTTAATATATATATACATATTAACCTGTAATATTTTGATATAATTTTATTCCGAACAGCTTGACTACATTCGTTAATAAAAGCAGGCTTCAATAACTGATACAAATATAAAAAAGTATTCACCATATTGGTATGTGAAAATAAAATATTTACAGTTGATTTCAAAGTTGGACTAGGGTAAAAGCTAAACCTGTAGAACAATGGGATCATTCTAAACCTCTTTGTAGAAGTCTTCTGTTTGGATGTAAAAAATAAAACAATCAGTAGCATTGTAATCTAGTTCAATGTTGTCTTGGTATTTGGGCATTATGATTCTGAAGTGAAAATTATTAATGATGATTTTTGACAAATGAAGAACTGCAAAAGTGGTGTATATGAGTTTGTCAAAAATGATGACATGCAATTGACAAACAAATGTAAACTGTCATCGACTTTTGGCTTTTAATGTATGGCGAGCAATGAGCTTTAGAAGGTACTGATCACTGCAAAACAATTCCATCTTGTCATGCTTGTGATTACTCTTCAAAAGCTCCCCAAATATGCATTTATTTATCACCCTGTAAAAGTATTTCTCAAAATTATTTTTAGTAGGTCACCTTTCCCAGTATTAAGTTCAATATAGGTTTTAACCAAGTTAACTAGTGAAATTTGAAGACTCTGTGAACGTTTGTTACTTAAAGTCTATTGGAAAATACTTAACACTTGTTCGAGGTTGATATGTAGTGTAATCAGCAGTATGGGTTGGGTAGAATTTGGATGACGTTTATTTCCAGGTTGGAAGGGCAAGTCTCTGCGGAGGGGATGTAGTACTGCATTGTACTTTATCTCTCATGCAAATATGTGCAGAAGGGAGAAATCATCGGGTACACTGGAAAAAGGCATTTTTTTCTAACTTTATTGTGCGGTAGTGCAACGGACGAGGTCCATCTAAGTACTATAAAAATGGTTTATTTCCATTGTAAGTCTCTGGCACGTAGGTATTGTTTGCTATACAACATTTTTTCTTGAACTGTGCAACACACTTCCATGGATTTCAGGTTCGACGCAAAAATTCTTATTAAAAACGAACCCGGGACTGCTGATGTAATGCACGCAGTCCAGTCCACGTGTATAAAGAAAACGAAAACAAAAATTTTCAAAACCATCGCAAAGTATGAGGACATCTTAATTCAAGTACACGTCGCTGTACTCTCCAAATGTAGTAAAACTTAAATGCATTCAATACAGTCTTAACATAATTGTAGTCATCCTCATTGATGCTGTAGCCAGTAAGGATGTTGTAAAAACAGCCCTGGGGGTGGCAATTGCTGCTCGTCGAGGTGTTACCATGTATCAACATATTTACACGGAAAGACACCTTTAATCTTTTCAAGCTGCACACACGTACGAATGATCTAGTTGTATAGTAATAATCGTAATATTCTATGATTTAAGATATATAAGTTTCTAAGTTTTGCATTATCATGAAAACACATTATTACATTGGTTTGTTGTATAATGGTAAAATTTATACAGCAAAATAAAAGATTATAGCATTTTAATACAAGTTCAAAACTTAGAAACTTTACTATTATAAATCAGAGTTGCTGTTTTTAAACTGTGTCGAAGACAAATTTTGTGCGAGGAAGTCCAGCCCGATAGACATAAACCGGAATGTGTCTACGAATTGCACATAAAATCTCTTTCCCAGTTGCTGTTTCTTCTTTTTATTGTAAGATACGACGATTTTCTTCCTATCATATCCGATCTGCTTGATAATGAGCTGCTGATCATATGCCAGGTCATGGAAGTAGTCGTCGCTTCAGTAAGTTGCAGCCATTACATGCTGCCCTTATGGACTTTCTGAAGAAGTAGTTATGATCCTGGACTCAGTAGTTGGGACTCTTTAAATGTATAGGGACATTCTGGGCATTCTTCTGCGGGATCGATCTAACATATAGGTACTTATTTTGGTTAGCATAGCTTTAAAGTTACAATAGACAACTATCTGCAGCTGATCCATATGATGGTTGCTACAAACTCTATGATAGGTGTTATAGCGTTCTTCTCCGGTAATGGCATGTAACACATAGATGTTATGATATTCAAGGTACTCCTTTCCATTCTGACCAGATACACGATCAATGTCATTGTAGGCCTTAAAGCAATGCTTACATACCAATATTTGTGTATCATGTTCAGTAATTTATGTATGAACTAGCATTGATAATTTCTTGATGAAATAATAGCAGGAAGCTGTACCGTTTTGTGCAGATGGATGTGAAAATGTTATTTTTTTCATTTATTTCTCGTGGATTGGTACCACCTTGCATTCGTCTCCAAGAGCATCCATATTTAAATAGGATTATCTCTCACAAACACTCGTACTTACTTAATGGGTGTGCGGAGTTCATTTCTGAAAAAGTCAGACTTATCCTTAAGTAAAGTGAAACTTGCAATGACCATCTCTGGATGCTATCCTTCCATAAACTAAGTAAGCATTGCCCTTTTGAAATATTAACGAAGCAGTATATAGGAGAATGCTCGCAGTGAGTCTATCTGGGTGTTGAACTTATGTAAAAGATCAGCCACGTCCCTTTAACTCATATTCGTCTTCCTCTCTGCATAGCTTCTAAATGCAGTTCGTTACAGCCTCGATAACATCACCCACATTGTACAATGCAACATTAGGTGACTTCAATGCACACAAGTCTGTGCCTTCATCGATGGGCACCAGTTGAGCATAGTTCCAATAATGCCACACATTAAACTTTATGGTCCCTTATTATTCTATAACCTCAGTCAGTCTAATTAATTCTCCTATATACGTACAGAATTGTAGTGATTGTTCAAGATGGTTAATGGACAAAATGTATGTAATTTTCAAGATAAAATATATTTGATTTAAGTGCCAGTCTTTAAGTCAGCTGGTTCGTGATGTGCGAAAGATGTCGAGGCTTGTAGTGATCATTCAGGTGCTGCAAATTCCGATGGTAGCTGTTAATCACAATTTCCCACAACCATTGTGCATCGCCTTTTGGAACTTGGCAGCACTGGTGTAGGTCCTTGTTACCGGTACCACTGTTTAACATTTTTAGAGCTTTTAATTTTTTAAGTTGGTATTTTTTTCTGATTCAAAGTGTGTTTTAGTGTTTAATTTAAAATCATAAAATATGTTTTATAACGTTTTATTTATTTTGGGTTTTTAAAGATTCTAGGAATTTAAAATTGTTTATTACTTATTCAACTTATGTTTGGTTGTGAACTTTTATTTTTGTAAAAATGCCACGCTTGCCAACACTTGAATTCTGTGCTTTTCTGTGCGCAAGTAAGAAGTGTGGTGAGCTCCGTGATGTCAGAAGAAACTAGCAAGGAGCGAGGTGTGTGGACACATTAACACTATCAGTTATTTCTTTAGCGAACTCTAGACAATCACTTGTTACCTAAGGTGATGGTTGGTTTGGTCAAGTCAACCTGAAGGAAAATATGTAAGTAATATTATAAACATTATTGTTAGTCCCATTAGAGCATTTATTAATTCCTAGTTGTATTCTGTAAAATACGCTGGATGTAAATAACTAATGACTATCGAACAGAAATAAAATACGCCTTAAGTAGTATATAAGTGTAGGTCCGGTGGCTGGGTTATAGGTGTGATCTTGGTATCAATGTCCACCATCTTCGATTCTGATGTTACGGCGACCATCTTGGATGACCTTGTCCTTTGACCATGACCTTAAAAATTGGCCCAAAATGACTCAAAATTCCTAAAAATTTGCCCAAAATTCGCCAAATTCCACCAAAAGTTTTCTGTTTTTAGGGGGGAAAAAATTCCATCAAAAATCTAAAAAAATTCAAAAAAATAAAAATTTCCGTATTTCGAGGAAAAAATTCCCATTCAAAGGAAAAAATTTCCGTTTTATTCCTCAAAATTCCAGGAGCTTGAAAAGATTGCAAAGCGGCTTTAAATCTGCATCAACAAGCCGCGATAAGCCACTGAGGTCATGACCTCGACATATAGGATGCCTTGGCCGCCATTTAGAATTGTTATGTAAACGTTACTTTTTTTTATTACAGTCGCTCTCTTGAAAATCCGTATCTTAATGCTATAAAATCTGGAAAAAAATTTAATTAAATAAAAACTAATAAATAATATTTTGCCATTTTGAAAATCGTCTGCCATCTTTAAAATCCGTTATTATTAAATTAAAAATTTTGAAAAAAATTATAATTTATAAAAAGTATTTAAATACAATTTCAAAAAAGACTTAAAAAAAAACACACATCATGGATTCTTCGTTTCGGACCCGGTGAGCGCAAAAAATGGCGATGGATCCTTCCTCCACGGAGATCACCGACAGACTAACCTCCTAACACTAAATAATACCAATGTTTATAATGTGTCAGCCAGTATGACATCACGTCCGCCATCTTGTTTCCATCTGCTGGAGGCCGCCATCATCGATTAAAATATTGTTTTTGTTTACTAGAGTGCGCTACCACCATGCTAGTTTAATTTTTACACGCTTAAGGCAGTAATTATTTATTCCCAGGGCATCCGCCATCCTGTCGTCCTTCTTAGCCACCGTCTTGTAAATCTGTATTTATTAAGCTAGAAATTCGAGAAAAAACCAAAATTCATAACAAAAATTTCTTATTAAAATAATGATTGATTCGATTTATAACCATCCTCGCTTCGATCCCTGAACGATACAAAAATGTAATTTTCTTAGAAAGAATTATTTATGCAATAAAATATGACAAAGAATCCTAAAAGCATTTTTGGTTCCTAGTCTACCAGCCTCCAGGAAGCCGATGAAAACATATTGCCCACTATCTTGTAAATTTGTAATAATTAATCTAGAAACTCGGGAAAAATGCAAAAAATAATCAAAATATGAATCATTTAAATAATTATTTACTATCTCGGTTACCATCCTTGGTTTGATCTCGTTCAGTGATAGGAGTAACTAAAGCTTAAAATAAATTTTAAATTCTGTTTCCTATTACCTATATTTCGTTTTGATGCATGGAATACCTTTAAACCAGTTCATATCCAATGCTATACGAATAGGCGAAGTGTATTCGGACCACGAGACCAGCTTAAGTACAATGTCAGGAGTATAGACCAGACGTCTCTGAACCACAAGGCCTTCTTCGTCGATAACAAATATATTATATTTCAAACAGTCTGGGCAAAGTCTCCGAACTGTCATACCTAAAGTAGCGATAAAAAAATTACAAGCCATTAGACCAACGGTACATGAATTACGCTTACTAAAGGATCAAGAATCCCTGAAAAATGCGTTTTATCAAGACCAAGTGATGTTTCACCATTTTAAATATTTAGAGTTACTACAGAATTGACAACACACATTAAACGAAACGACACACATTCAACAAACTAAAAGAACACACAATACACACAATGGACACAGTACGCACACTGGACACACAATAGACACAAAGTAGATGCAATGAATTCACAGTACACACACAGCATACACAATGGACACACCATACAAACACTGGACACGCTATTGACACACAGTACACACAATGGACACGCAGTACACACACTGGACACGTAATGGACACGCAATAAACACACCGAACACACAACGAATACGCAATGCATACACCGAACTTGCAACGAACACACAATGGTTACATCTAACATGCAATGAACACGCAATGCATACATTGAACAAGCAGACACTAGAAATTAGTCCTAGAAATTATATTTTGAGAAATCAAACATCACATTTAAAAAAAGCAAAACATAATTTATTTTTCAATTGTATACACATGCAGGTAATCTTATCAATTATTTCTCTAGCCTGTTTTTCTGATGGTCAGCGAGATATTGCTTATTCCTTTATCAAATTCCATGATTTACCCCTCATTTTAAAGCTTATCGTGCCGGCTAATGACGTAAAATAGACCCACGGTCTAAAAATGTACCGCTTCTCTTAAATTTTAGATTTACAATCAACTAAGAAGAGGTCCTTTAATGGATGCGTCGATTTTTTTTATAGATATCGAATCGGATTCGTAAAAAATCGAATCGTATATCTACTTGAAACATCGGCGTTTACATATATATTTTTTAAATTGCACTTCCCTCAAAATAAACAGAACTTGTGATAAAGAAATCTTAGAGGATCCTTCAACTAAACCAAAAAATTCCACCAAAAAACCACTTAACCTAAACTCTGGTACATCAGACTTTTATTATAAGTAAGTACCATACTTTTGAAATTACTTTTGATTTTTTGTAGGTATCAAAAACATAACCTCTTACATTTACTTCTAATAGCATCAGTTAGTATTGAAGATATGTACGTACAACCAAAAAGTGAACGATGATCACATCATCACTTCCAACATTGTATTTAAAGAGGTTTTGTAAACGCGTATATTATTGATATGTTTGAATATAATACTTATGTAAAAAAAAAGTGTAACAGCTATTTGTACTGATGTGTTCAATTAGCCCTACATGTCTTCTTTTGTACCAACACCCGTTTAATTTTTTCTATTCTTCTTCAAAATGTCATTTCTCCCAATTTTTTAAAGAATGGAATGCTTCACAAAATCATTTGGTGCGCACTGCGGAATTAACCTGTATAATAATATTTTAGGATCCTCCCATGATTCACAATTAATCTCTTCTCCTATCATCTTCTTTGCATATTTATAATAAATAAGATCACTGGAGCCTCTGGAGCCAGCCTCAAGGTCACTACCACCATCGACCCAGTGATCATCGTAAGATTTATCTGAATAATTTATTTTATAACATTTCCATCGTTTTTGGTCTCAGGACTTCATCACAATCTTCGATATTGTCAGCTTTAGGTGATTCATCATAGTGTTTGGTCTTGTCACCAGCTTCAGAGTCACTGTCGTCATCATCGTAGAAGTCTGCGTCTTCACCTGGATTACTGTAAGAACTCAAAATCGTTGACGTCACAGCTTCTTCATCGTCTAAAAGTTTATTTTTAAGTGTCCATCATTATTCCAAAGTATGGAGGATCTACTTGAGATGGGATTTAATGTATTCTCCCTTTTTACGGTGATGATTCTTCCATTGGTTTCAGTCTTCCTTAAACTGTCAGCATCTTTCAATTTAAGTCCATTGTCGACATCAGTATAGCTATAAACATAAGCACGTTCAAGACAAGATACAGCACACTCTTCCTTGGTATAGGGCTTTATCTATGTCCTCTATCTCGTAATTGGGCCGGATCCTTAAAAGTTCTGCCTTGCCTTTTTAAGCTATCAATCTCTTGCCACAATATATATATAGTGGTGTCCTTTTTAATACAGCTACGGGCAATGAACCAGGATGCATGTTAACTTCTGCGACTAATGCCAGATGCAAACTGAGAGTTTTTAGTTAGAACAATAATTACTTAAATGTTATGTTTTTAATTTTTCATCAGCGAGAGTTAATTTATCTTATACAAGAAATTTGTAGCAGGTAGCTTCTATTCTTTCTAACAGACTGTGCCGGTGTTGCATGTAGGTAGATATTATTTATTTTTTATGCAGGATGCGGGATGCTCACACACGTTCGCAACAGGAGGGCTTCGCTTGACATCAAGTAAAAGGAAGTTCGAATTGTATGATAGTGTTCCTCGGTTGTTTTAAGAGAAAGCAATCGTCTGGTTTAAATCTCTTTCGTTTGAATTTCACAAAATAAAGAAATATATTTAAGTGCTGATTTGGTAACAGGAATTCACTACGTAATCGAAACTCTTAATAAAATTGCTTATCTCATAACGATAAAATTACATGCATTGATTGTTTTCTCGGGAATAACCAGGAACCCTCGAAGAATATCAGCAGAAGTCTTGCAAGGAAAAATCAGGAGCACACGGGAACATCACCAACAATTTTGTCAGAAATAACCAGTAGCACACGGAGAAAACAAACAAAATATTGACAGTAATATTCAGGAGCACACGGAGAAAAGTAACGCACGTTTTCCTCAATAAATATCAAAAATTGATAGCAAAATTATAAAATTAATAAAATTATTATTTTTTAATAAAATATATAAATATATATTACAAAAAATCCTGGCTTGTACTAGATCTCTATCCTTGCTGAACAAAGGCTACGTCCAAAAGGACTTGTATTACTTGCATGTGTATACTATTGAAAATTAAATTTTTTTAAGTGATTGTTTTATTTCTCGAAATAAGATTTCTAAGACTGAGTGCTCGCAACTGCGTGTTCAATGTGTGCATTGCGTTTTCATTGAATGTTTGGTGTGTTCATTGCGTGTTTGTTGTGTGTTCGGTGTGTGTATTGCATATTAGTTGCATGTTTGGTGTGTGTATTGCGTGTCCAGTGTGCGTACTGTGTGTCCAGTGTGCGTACTGTGAGTCCAGTGCGTGTACTGTGTATCCATTGCGTGTACAATGTATGTACTGCGTGTTCATTGCGAGTCCTGTGTGTATACTGCGTGTCCAGTGTGTGTACTGTATTTTCATTTTGTGTACTGTGTCCATTGCGTGTCTTGTGTGTATGTGTTCATTTTGTGTACTGTGTTCATTGCGTGTCTTGTGTGTGTACTGTGTGTTCATTGCGTGTTCGGTGTGTTTACCGTGTGTCCATTGTGTCTGCTGTGTGTGTACTATGAATCCATTGCATGTACTCTGTGTCCATTGTGTGAGTTTTTTTTTTTTTTTCGTTTTTGAATGTGTGTCGTTTCGTTCTTGTGTGTTGTCAAATATGTAGTGCTCTGAATATTTACTGGTTCAAAACCTCTTGCCTTGATAAAACAATTTTCAGGGATTCTTGGTCCTTTAGTAAACGTAGTTCATGTTCCGTTGGTCTAATGACTTGTAATTTTTTTATCGATACTTTAGGTCTGACAGTTCTGAGATTTTGTCTTTACTGCTTGAAATATGAAATATTTGCTGTTCACGAAGAAGGGCGTTGTGGTTCAGAGACTTCTGGTCTATATACCTGACAGTGTACATGGGCTGGTCTCGTGGTCCGGAGATACTTGGCCTATACGTATAGCATTGTATATGAAATTGTTGAAAGGTATTTCATACACCGAAATATTAGACTTCCATGATAGGGAGCGCAAAAATCATATTTAATTCTTTGGGCAAGTATCTTGTATAAAGTCGTTTTTCGTAGAGAGAAAGATGAATAAACTCCACGAAATATAATATGAAACAGAATTTAAAAAAAATATTTTAAACTTAAGTTACTCGTATCACTGAACGAGAATTGAACCAAGGATGTTAATCGATCGATGGAATCATTTTTTAACTATTCATTTTTTTGATGTATTTTGGAATTTGTCTCGATTTTATAGCTTAATAAATACAGATTTACCAGATGGCGGCCTAGACGGCCGACAATAATTATGATCGATGCTCTGGAAATAAATAATTGCTGCACTTAAGCGAGTAAGAATTAAACTATCATGGGGATAGCGCACTCTAGCGGACGAAAACAATATTTCTGGTCCAAGATGGCGGCCTGCAGCATACGAAAACAAGATGGCTACGTGGCATCATACTGGCTGACGCAATATATACATTGGCATTAGTGGTGGGAGATCACTCTGTCGCTGATTTCCGTGCAGGAAGGATCCGTCGCCATCATTTTTTTTCTTTACCCGGTTTCGAACCGAAGACTCCAGACGTTAGTAGTTTTTTTTAATTAAATTTTTTTAATTTATTTAAATTTTTTATCAATTTTGATATTTCTGCTATTTTACAATAACAATTACGGATTTTAAGGAGAGCGGAAGATTTTTAATTTGTCGTTTTTTTTAATAATTTATTTTTAAAACTTTCCCGATTTTATAGCATAAAAATACGGATTTTTACTATGGCAACCTTAACGAAAATTTCAATGGTTACGTAATAATTCAAAATGGCGGACATGGCATTCTTTTTAAGGTCATGACCTCAGCGGCTAATGGTGGCTTGAAGATGCAGATTCTAAGCCGCTTTGCGGACTTTTCATGCCACTGTCATTTTTGAGGACTAAAATAAGAAATTGTCTCTCAAAACGGGAATTTTCCCCTCGAAATACGTATTTTTTTGTTATATTTCTTTTTATTTATTGACGGATTTTTTCCCCCCTAAAAACTGGAAATTTTTTTGCTGATTTTGGACAACTTTTAATGGATGTTAAGTCATTTTTGGTCAATTTTGGTATATTTTGAAGGTCAATGTCAAAGGTCAAGTTCAAGGTTATCTAATATTGCCTTCGTGGACACCAACAACGACACCACACCCAGAACCCAGATGTCGCATTTATATACTACTGTTTTAATATACATTTTGATTCATCAATCATGATCAAAAAATGAGTTCTTAAAATTTCTTACAAAATAAAACTTTCAACAAATAATAATCTTAATGGCGTGATTTCGAAAGAACATTAGGTACATATTACATTCATAATGGTTTTCATGTTGCTTGGCTTGTGTGTGCTAGCCGCATCGAAGGCGATGATTTCTCCAACGTTCGGCCGGCATTGCAGTCCCCGTCATCAGGGCAGCGCTAACTTACTGAGGCTCTTGCCGCCGATCCATCATATTGCCATCCGGGGCAGTTAGTGTGTGTGCGAGACCAGAAACCGAAGTTTCTATAACTCGCTTAGTGCATTGTAAATCAGGTGCACCCCACACTTTTGTAGAATCACTTGGATCAACGGGCGGGGCGCGTGTCTTGAGGGATAAGTTTGGCACACGGGCCTGTGTGTGCGCTGGTAGGTTGTGTAATGCTAGAAAAAATTACGTGTACCTAATTCGGCGGGGGAGAGAAGCTCCCCACCAGCTAGATCGGCTAACTGGCGTGATGTAGTGTCGTGTTGGTGTGCAATAGAGGCTTGTCGGTGTGCTGTAATTTCAAGTGACCTAGTTAAATTCGGGTGTGGCGTGTAGTGTAAAGCTGTGCAAGCCGCTCCTACGAACCCCTGGGAACACAGAAACATGCTAGGGTAGTTAGCCCATTATTGCATGTAACAAGGTAGTTCAGGCCGTCACTTCACACAGGCATATCATCGTGTGGTCGTGTTGGTGATACGGTAAAAGAAATTACATAGATTAGTAAACACCTGGCCGCCTTAAGGACCGAACTATTGCGTTCCAATATAGTTCGGTCAAAGTTAGGCTAAACCAGTATTGCTGTAGCTAGCCCCCTGGCTGTTGTCTTCTAAACCTGAAAAATAGAAAGTGAAATTAATAAATGAAGGTCGTCCTATTCTATTATTGTTCGAGCAGAGAGATGCCCTCGTCCAGTATTTTTTTTTTTTTTTATTTAATTTTTTTTTGTTTTTAATTTTTATATATATTTTTTATTTTATTTTATTATTTTATAATTTTTTTTTTATTTATTTTTTTTTTTTTAAATCTAGACTTAAATCTACTGTACAAGCCCCCAGAGCCCTGCCCTGACAGGCATGCATGCCTCTCGGCCCGGATCCCCAGCGAGGGCTGGGGCAGCTACCTCTGCCAGTTCACCTGCATGATTCTGCCTTGACAAGGTGCTACGACGTGTGTGTGGATTGTCGCGCGTGTTGTAGTGGTGTGGCTGTAAAATGTTACGTACCCCGGGGAAGGGAAAATTAATTAGGTGATGATGGATTTACGGAACTAGCTTTTTTTTTTTTTTTTTTTTTTTTAATTCAAAATCCCATGCCTTTCCGAAACGCGGCCGGCACTGGAGGTGAAGCCTGCCAGGCGGGTCTCGCCCTTCAGACATAGGGAGTCAGCCCTAACAACACAGGCAGTGAATCTCCCGGGAGCCAAAACCTACACCTGCGTGCTTCGGACCATTTTGAATTAGCTAGGAGAGAGAAAAATGCAGAGAATGTAAGAAATTTAATTTGCTATTATTAAGTGGTGAGCTATAAGTGTATTTTATTGTTATGATTCAAAATCCCCTGCCTTTCCGAAACGCGGCCGGCATTGGAGGTGAAACCTACCAGGCGGACCGCGCCCTTCAGACACAAGGAGTCAGCCCTAACATCACAGGCAGTGAACCCGAGGGGGCCGCACATACCTGCGTGCTTTGGACCATTTTGAATCGAAAGAAGTGGAGTTAATGATGCTGAAGTTATTTTGTAGCTTGTATTTATTTATTTTTATTGATGTTATTATATATAGAAATTATAATTGTTTCACAATTCAAAATCCCATGCCTTTCCGAAACGCGGCCGGCACTGGAGGTGAAGCCTGCCAGGCGGGTCTCGCCCTTCAGGCATAGGGAGTCAGCCCTAACAACGCAGGCAGTGAATCTCCCGGGAGCCAAAACCTACACCTGCGTGCTTCGGACCATTTTGAATTGTATAGGCCGTGTAAACTTTAAACTTTAAACTGTAGGCTCTGCGCGGTGTGAACACGCCCGGAGCTGGAATGCGACTGCCTTGGTGTCGGGAGAAAAAAACAGTTTTGTTTGGGGGCCCCCAGCGCCCCGACCAATCAGAGAGCTTCTAGGCCTGTGATTGGCCGGGGCCCCGAAAGCCCCCGCACGAGGTGTTCGGAGAGCTATTTTATGTAATTTAAAATTTATTGAAGACTTTTTTTAAAAACTGAATCCATGTCGCTTTCGTTTTGTAATAATTATTGTTTTAATTTAATCGAGGTTTTTTATGTTTTCGTTGCTCGGACGGGTCGTAAATCGCTATTGAATTTATCAGTGCGTTTTCGTGCTGTGGTAAATCTAGGTACATTTTATTATTATTCTTTGATATTATTTCGCGGATGTACGGAATTTTAAGTGCGTTGTGAATAGTTTCGTTACTCGTAAATCTGTTACAGTCTAAAATGGCCCTTAGGAAATTATTCTGTTTAACTTGTAGCCGATTTATATGGTGATTTGCAGCATAGCCCCAGACCTCGCAACCATATAGCAACTGCGGGCGTACAATTTGAGTGTAAAGTTGGAGTTTTTTCCTGCGTGGTAAATTAGGTGCTTTTAACATTGGGTACAGGCTTCTTAAGGATCCTGTTGCAATGTTTGTTGCTCGAGTAATGTGTTTGCTCCATAGTAATGTCCTGTCTAGCGTGAGTCCTAGATATTTTGCCTGTGAAACATTAGGAATAGGTTGGTGAAAAATTTCTAGTTCCCTGTCTGGTCTGCCTCTACGTTTTGAAATTACAAGCGTGGTTGATTTAGCTGCATTAATTTTAATTCGCCACCGAGTGTAGTATTGCTCAAGTGCAGTTAGCTGCCTTTGGACGCATACCATGGCATATCTTAGGTTACCAGATTGTTTAATTATGGCTGTATCATCCGCATACATCTGTACGTAGGCGTTTGCATGCGGTATGTCGGCTGTGTAAATATTATAGAAGAAAGGAGAGAGTGGGGAGCCTTGTGGCACTCCAGCTGTAAGTTCGCGAGTAGTCGATTTAGCCCCGTCCAGAGCAACATAAAAGTTACGACGCCATAGATAGTGGGCCACCAGGTATATATATGTGTCTGGAAAATTGAAGTTTATTAATTTTTGAATAAGACCCGGAATCCAGACTTTGTCGAATGCTTTTTCTGCGTCGAGCATTGTCATTACTGTGTAGGCTTTAGATGGGTTATTAAATCCGTCGGTAGCATCTTCAACGATTTTAATTAAGGGGTGGATTGTTGAGTGACCTTTCCTGAAACCAAACTGAATGTCTGGAATCACGTCGTGTTCCTCTGCGTGTGTTTGAAGGCGCGAGAGTAAGGCTTTTTCAAAAATTTTACTCATACTGTTTAGAAGACTTATAGGTCGCCTGTTTTCTGGGATGGCTGGGTTTTTCCCTGGTTTAGGAATTGTGATTATTTTTGCAAGTTTCCAGGAATCGGGGTAAGTTTTGTGTGTTAGTATTGCGTTGAATATCGCCAGTAAATATTCGAGTGCCTCTAGAGGGAGTTTTTTAAGTGTTTCGTAGTTTATTGCGTCCGTGCCGCCTGATTTGTTGTTCGGACTGGCTTTAATTAGCTTTAAAAGTTCCCTTAACGTTATGGGTTCAGGAACAGACTGCGTGCCTGTTTGTAAAAAGTTATTTACCGCCTGTGTTGTTGTTAAAGTGAAGTTTCTGTCATTTACGTCTGTGTTCGGGGAGAATTGTTTCTCCAGTAGGTCTGCGACTGCGTTGGCCTTGTCTTCTGCGATGTATTTAGCCCCGGTGGCTGTTATAATAGCTGGGGTTGAAATAAATTTTTTGTTGCCGCGGAGCCTGCGAGATAGTTTCCACATTTCCTGCGGTTTTGTGGCTACTTCGTTTATTAAGTTTCCGAATTGATTTATTTTTTCCTGTTTTAATTTGCGCTGTACGAGATTATTCAGTCTGTTGTATTCGTTTCTGGCTTCTGTTGTGCGGAGCCTTTGTGCTCTGTTTCTGGCTTGCCGCCTAAGAGAAATGTAATAATCCAGATCGGGGTAGTGTGTTCGAGTGAACTGCCTTTTTGTTTCAAAGCGAGAGTGTTTTTTAATGGCATTTTTTACTGTGTCCGTGAAAAGTTTTACGTGTGGATTTATTTCCTCGGGTGAATTTATTTCGGGGGGCTGATTTAGGGTGTCTATAAGTTCTATCTTAAACCCGTCCCAATCTGTAATCTTTAGTTTATTATTAAAGAGTTGTATGTTGGATGTAGCATTAAAAGTTATTTGTGTTAGCACCGGTAAATGATCGGAGTTTAGTTCATCTAAGGTTTCTGTATTTATCTGAGCGTTTGGAATGTTGGTTAGGGCTATGTCTAAAATTTCTGGGGTGCCACCATTTACTGGATAGCATGTCGGGGAGTCAGGCGCAATAATGATGTAGTTTCCTGCAACCGCGTGGCCGTGTAGAATGTTCCCGTTGGCGTTTGTTTGGGTGCAGCCCCAGTCAGTGTGTTTGCTGTTTAAGTCTCCTGCTATAAAAAATTGATCTTCGACTTCCATTAATTTATTGAGGTCCTGTGGTGTGAGTGGGTCTTGTGGCGTCTTGTATACCGCGGACATGCAAACATGCGAATTATTATTACGGACGTTTATGCTGGTGGCCTCAATGTGTTGTAGTCCATTTATTGTTATCGGGTGGTGGTGAATTCCGTGTTTTATTAGTATGGCTGTACCGCCGCCGTGGAGTGCGGGGCGGTCTGTTCTGTATATTGTGTAGCCGCATATGTACGCTCGCATGTGTGGTTTTAGAAAAGTTTCAGAGATGAAAGCGACATCGATTCCGTATACAAAAAGTAACTGTTCCAGTTCATATATTTTATTTTGGAGGCCGTGTGCATTGAAAATTAGGACCTGTAAAAGCTTCCCCGGGTTCTGTGCCATTTTAAGGTGTAGCGAGATTCAGGATTGCGGATAGTAAGATCATCTGTCGCTTCGATGCGTCTGTTTCAGCTCGGATGGCGGCGTAGTGTGGCGAGAGTGTAGCAATGAGCTGTGAGAAATTGCAGAGTTTCAGAATCTCTGCCAGCTCGAATAGATCACCGACGGTGTTACCTTCTACTCTGTTCTGCGCTGGAGTGTGTGTGGTGCGTGGTTCCTTCACGGCTTGCGAATATTTACGCTCCGATCGTGTCAGCTCGGTGGTTGTTGTTTGCGGCTGTGTCTGTGGCTTGTTGACCACCTGGGCGCGCGGCTGTGCGTGAGCGGGGCGGGTGGGGGGGAACTCCACCTGGCTGTGCGTGGCTGGCGGTTGTTGTTTTGTCTGCGCCTGTGTCTGCACGGATTGTCGCTGTGACCTACTCGTGACCATTTTCAAAAATACTGGACACTGCTTCCATGCTGCAGTGTGTCCCCGCACTTTACAGTTAAAGCAGAATTTATCTGCTTCGTCAGCTTTCGGGCAGTCCTTTCGGGTGTGATTTTCGCCACACCTGACGCATCGCGGTGGCTTACTGCAGCGAGTGTGGGTGTGATCAAATTCACCACAGCGCTTGCACTGGGCGATGTCTTGTGGGCGGGCCTGGTATTTTTGAATAGTCACTGTCGTATAGTGAAGTGTACGAACGGCGAGAATGTTGACGTCAGAGGCCGCGACTGTCGCGCAGAAAGTTCCCGACCTAAATCGTTGTTGCTGCCCTGTGGCGTCTGACCGGGTGACTTCGAAATTACGCACGTCATGAACTACGAATCCCTTCTCCGTCAGTTCCGCGGCAATGTCGGCCTCGACGACCTCCGGGTACAATCCCTTAATAACGACCTTTGTGTTGCGCTCGTCGGGATGCGCAAACGTGTGGTGGTAGATGTTGTGGCCTTTCAGGTATGAGAGAGCTTGAGAGTAGCCCTCTCTGTTCTCAAATGTCAGTCGCAGCTCTCTCCTGCGCGTGATCGTGTTCCTGAACGCGATTCTGTGTGTGTTCAGGAAAGTTGCGATCTCCTTGAGCTTCGCAACTTCCCTGACCATTATCGGTACACCCC
Source organism: Bacillus rossius redtenbacheri (assembly GCF_032445375.1). Lineage (NCBI taxonomy): Eukaryota > Metazoa > Arthropoda > Insecta > Phasmatodea > Bacillidae > Bacillus > Bacillus rossius. The sequence continues at coordinate 250,070,967 of NC_086330.1, forward strand.
TGTACCGTGTGCCGGCCGCGGTTGTGGTCTGTGGTTGTGCACTTGTCTGTGGTTGTGTGTCGGCAGGCAAATTTGCCAGCACGCCGTAGCTGTTCTGCAGCGGGATTGCGGATGTCGCTGCTGTGTGTTGTTGTGCGGAGCCGCGCCTCGAAATCCGCGCGTCCTCACTGTTCGCCAGTACCGTCTCCCGACGCCTACCGAGTGATGTGCTCCGGTTTCCCCTCAAGGCCTTTTTACCCGAGACCTGTTGGAAGTCGATCTCATCGTCAGCGCGTTCGCGTTTGGCGTTAGCCTGTTGGGTTTCCATGGCCTGTTCGTGTGTTGTTGTACTCGTACTCGCCATGATCCCTGTCCCTGTCGCGGTTCCGATTCGCGGGCTATCCGACCCGCCGGGTCGCCTAATACCTGAAGCAGTGGTGGCTGACAAACACTGATATGAACAGCGAAGCTAGGCCTTAGAGAGGCTGTCCTCTCTGCACCACTGCCTGGTGCGAAGTGAGGCTCTTGGAAACTCTCCTGCCTTTTAATACTCTCGCCTGAGAGGGTATGAGAGTGGTTGGCCCACAGCTGCAGCCAATCCGGAAACTTCTTTGTTTCACGTTTTGGTATGTTCGATACGTGTATAAATATTAAAACTGTCTCATTTCATCGACTGAAGCAGTGTGTTTGTAACTGTTACAATGCGCCTTTATCCAATTTTTTAAATCAATATGTGAAAGTATGTATGTGCCGAACCTGGAATCTACGGAGGTGTGGCACGGTGCAAGAAAATACCTTGTGTGGCGAACACTGCCTTTGTGCCATGTCGGTTGTGCAAATCTTAATGTACTTTATGCTAATATCTTGTATAGATGGGTCATGTCCCGTGCACTACCGCACAGTAAATATTAATGGGTTGAGCATTCAAGCATTAATTTTTTCAAATGATTGCCACATTGGGTAAAGATATGAGTGTCAAATTATCGCATCATTAATCAAGCGAACTAAGCATTGTTCTGTATGATAGCAGTGACTTTCCACATATACTATTTAAATTAACTTTAAAATAACTAAAGATTATTGACAACATGAATTGACTCCAATCGTTACAGATGTAAATGTTCCCAGCATCACTAATGTGTGACATTAAAACTGTTAAACAGACAATATAAACTAAGATAAACATTTTGTTTTAGTAAGGTAAAATAAATGAAATTAGTTATGAAAAACAATAAGTTGTATGGTAAAATTTCTAAACATAACAAGAGGGATTTATTTACTGAAATAAGTTTTTTTTTTTTTTTTGTAAAATAAAGATCTCGCTGTTAAGAAAATTATTACTGCCTGAAACCAGTTATTGGGAATATACAATAAGTTTCTTTGCCACTGGGAATATGTTATATTTTGACTTTGTGCCGTGTATTAGGGATTTAGGCACGTTTTATTTAAAATTTTGTAATCTTAAATATTTTTGGAAATATATTTTTTTTCTCATCTTATTTTCTTTACGGCCAGGCCCTCAGCCTCTGTTCTCAGAGGCGAGCTGATTTTCTTTCCCAGCCTAATGCTAGCTTAGCATTCTGGCTAATATTTCTCCCGCCTCCAGGCACGTCGGGGGCCGGTAACTTTATTTCTCCGCGTGACTACTTTTGCCTACAGCAGCTTGTGAAGCAGTGCTGAGCCCTGCTAACTCTGTCACGAATCGGTATAAGGTGCACTAGCAGCAAGACACGACAGGAGGATCCCGTGGGCCTTGCGTCCCACAGACCATGCGTTTTTTGAAGCCATCCCCCCCCCCCCTGCTCCACCCCCTTTCTTCTCAGAAGTGAAGCAAGGAGCGATGACCGCACGGGGACGTTAACCGATTTCAAGGCCAGCTCAGGCTTGACAACCGCAGAGACGATTCTGGACTTTAACGACATCTAGCGACGGCTGTGGTCACTAACGCCACTTGTGGGCGTCGGCAGCGCCGACACCAGCGCTCGTGCGGAGGTAACGATAACCTTTCTCCTCCTTATGTCTCGGGCCGCTAGGTGGCAACACTGGTTGCCCCATATACTACTAGCATTGACACACTCGTCGGCCACAAGTCGATTTATTATTACTTCTTCTCGCCACCAAAAGATAGCGCCTCAGTCGCGCCGTCACTCCAGTAAGAACTAATATTTTTTATGCCGGACACCTTCGGGTGGGCTCGGTAATTTAAGGCTCAGAGCCTAACCCCCTCCCATTCTCTAGAGACCCCGCGCTTATGATATACTGATGATATACCGCTCTGAAGGGACTTTGGTGCGCACCTCCTGACTGACTGGTACCGTTTGTAACTGCGATCTTCGGCGAATCACTGACATCGCATCGTATATTATGTAGTCTTCTCAGACTAGAGGGATGAAGTCCCTATCTAAAATTAAGAGTAACCAGTCAGTAGTTTAGTTAAAAGTAGAGAAACTTTGTATTTTTTATATATATTTTTTTAATTAATCATGATGACTTCCATGTCTACCGCGCATCGTGGTTCGGGTTTTCGGAGACGAGACGTCCTCTCCTGAGCGCCAGAACCAACACCCTGTTTTGGTAAGTCTTGACGTCATCCCCCCCTTTAATTTCCCTCTATTGGCCTTTTGCGCCATTTAAGTAGACTGTCTGGAAACAGGTCTAATTCTTTGGAATTTTGACTTCTGTTTCAGACAGGGTTCCAAGTTTGGGGCAGCCAAATTCCTCTGCCAGAACCTCTGGAATCGGATCCTGATCAGAATCCACCATCATTAGGCCTACTACCTCGATCACCGTCCACCTACAGCCCCGGGTGATACCCGCATCATTCTAAAATGTTCTTTACTAACTCAAAAATTGTGTAACCCAGTTAAGACAGCGGACAGTTTAAGCAGTTCGAGGAGAGGAAATTCATATAATGTTTTTCAAGGACTATATGTACAACCTTTAAAGTTAGCGATGTTAATTTCATTCATGTTTTTTTTAATATTGTAATTTTTGCTAAACATTCAGGGCCGGCCCTCTCGTAAATAACGTTAAGGAATATAATATAATAAGTGTAATTGTAAGGAATTGATGTTAGATCACTTATCAATGAAAAACAGATGTGACTAAGGAAAATTTAATCTATAAAAAAAGAAATAACAATGATTAATAAAATAAGGAATTCTATAGACGTAACTGTTGTTTTTATTTTGTTAATCTATAATAGCGATCCTTTTTCTCCCTAGTGTTCGTAGGGAGTCTCTAAATTTTCTTTGTTTACTCTTAGTGTCGCCTCTGATGTTGACTTTTATAGTTATTAATTGAGGGCCCCAGTATTCAGAGTTTCCCAATCTTTTTACCTTCTTATTGAATTATTCTTTAAGACACTTAGGGTATTACAACTCCATTACTATAAATTTTACTGAGTGAATATTCAGATTCAAGACATAGATAAAAAATAGGTATTTATAGGTGGTAGCCATAATCACATGAAAACGTTGAAACGCTCTTTTTAAATATATTAAGTAATTTAAATATGTGATGATTCAATGTGCAATTTTTTTAGTTATTTTTTGTGGTTTTCAACAGGTGTTGAACAACAGTTTACGCATATTACTAGTCAACGTTTTAAAAAGGAATAATGCGTAAGGTACATAATAAACTACCTCATCAATATTTACCTTTGAGGTAGAAATATTAAATTTTTTCCAATCCCACGAGCTCCTGAATGCAAAACGAATAACGCTACTACTTGACAGATAGAATTTTCGTTTGTCTACGCCTAGTTTCATTTGACCACTCAATTACCACTCAAATTTATGCATTTGATTAAGGTTAAAAATTTCTCTAATTGAAAAAAAATTGTAAAGGAGAATGAAGTAAACGAAGAATTTGACACCAGAGCTGATATGTGAGAACGAAGACGTTTCACAGAACCATCTCAGGAGTTTCTGACGTCTGCACCGCAGCACGACACGTCACGGCAGCGCATGTTCGCGTTCCCTGCCTGCTCTCCCGACTGCTCTCGGCGAAGACAGTCCAGGCCACACAACTTGCCAGCTGCGTCGCAGAGGCTGTGAGTTCCTGGGGTCACTCAGTCTGCCAACAAACACCCCCTTCTCCCCCTCTACCCACGTAGCCATGTGACGACCATCGCCGGCTATAGCCACCTCAACACCTTGCTTGCCACAAGTTAACTAACTCGCTACATAAACTAAGGTTATCTAGCGCTAGCGCGTGGTTTTCATATATTACACTATTACACTTGCAATAAAACGTATTTCAATTTTAAGAATGATAATACGTTTTATACAAGAAAAGTTTATTTAAAATTGGTATATTGTGTATATATATCTATACTAATATTATAAATGCGAAAATGTTTTTGTCTGTTTGTCGTTTCACGCAGAAACGGATCAAACGGATCGACATAATTTTTTGCATAATAGTTTATGGGCCGGAGAGTGAAACTGGCTACATATATTTATAAAATTTCCATCCGCAAGGGAGTAAAAAAAGGTGTAAATTCGCTTTTATAATAGATCCGATTAGTGAAGCTCGCGGCTGTTAGCGAACTAAATGCGATAATGACATTTTAGTTAAGAACTTCATTAATAGATGGTGTTGCCTTGAATTTACAACACGCTATCGTTTGGTGCGTTTGTCACGTCTAGCCTAGGGGTTACCTGCTTTCCCAAAAATTGAAACTAAAATTGGCGTCCCGGTTTTGCTGGTACGGAGCCTAGATTCACTAAAGTAGTATGTAAATGTATGTCCTGGGACATAGCGCTGGTGCGTGGAGCCGGGAGCCGATCCACCATCATGGATTGTGACGTCACGGCGGCCATATTCGATGACCTTGACCTTGGCGGCCATCTTGGATCTGCCAACTTGGCTGATATCATCGCCGCCATTTTGTTTTCGGAAACATTCCGCCATTTTGTTTGTGCGAACATTCTTCCATTTTGAATTATGACGTCACCATTTGAATTTCCTTTACGGCCGCCATCTTGAAAAATCCGTAATTTTTATGTTAGAATATCGGAAAAAATGTTAAAATCCATAAAAAAATTAATTGATCGAATTTAATAATAAAAATTGAATATAGAAATTATTTAAAAAATAATTATAAAAAAATTACACGAACATCACAATGCTCGGATTCCTCGGATCAAACCCGACGAGATTAATAAAAGATGGCGACAGGTCCTTCCTCCACGGAAGCTGTCGGCAGACTGACCTCCCACCACTTATGTCAAGGTATATATCATCAGCTAGTATGACATAATGTCCGCCATCTTGGAAATGTTTATTTATATTCCGATTTTAATAAAAAAATTAAAATTTATAAAAAAAATAATTAATTTTTAGTAAAAAACTTCAAAATACACCGTTGCACATATCGTTACGACCACCATCTTGTATTCTAGAAATTTGGCATGTTTTGTTATATATGCCATCTTGGATGACTATGACATCCAGGGGCGTAGCTAGGGGGGGGTTTAGGGGTTAACCCCCCCCCCCCCCTTAGCACCAAATCTTTAATTAATTTCTTATTCATCATTCAAACAAATTTCATATTAAAATTAATAAAAATTTTACCATTACAATGTTTAAATTTAACTGCTAAAATAGCACTATTTTACACCTTAAAAATCCAAATTTTCCCGGGGGAGGACCCCCGGACCACCCGCTTTAATACGGGGGGGGGGGGGGCATGCTTCTTAACACCCCCCATACAAAAATCCTGGCTACGCCACTGATGACATCATCGCTACACTTTATGTTATGCCCACCATATTGGATTCTAGATTGTTGCACCTTTTGTTACAGACATCATCTTGAAAACCCGTAAGTTTAATGCTAGAAATTTGAAAAAAATTAAAATTTAATAAAAATTTATTAATCCAATATTTAAATAAAATAATATTTTTAAAAATGCACTCATGCATTGTAGTCCTTGGTTCGAACCTGGTAAGAACAAAAATAAAATAATTCGTCAACAGATCCTTCCTCCATGGTAACCGCCAGCATACTAACCTCCCACCACTAATACCAAGGTATATATACTGCCAGCTAGTATGATGTCACGTCCGCCATCATGTTTTCGTCTGCTGGAGGCCACCATCTTGTTTTCGTCTGCTAGAGTGTATTGATGCCATGTTAGTTTAGCTAGAGTGCAGTAATCATTTATTATTACTTTGACACCCACCAGCTTGACATTTGGGTGCCATCTTGGAATTGGGTAATTATTTAATTGAAAATTCGGGAAAAATTCCAAAATTCACCAAAAAAATTTACAATCATTTACAAATTTATTCGATAATTTCCTATCCTTTCTTCGATACTTGATCGATGCAGAAACATTTAGTTTTATGTAAAAAATATCAATTTCAATCAATCATTTTCAAAATCATAAAATAGGCTTAAAATCCTCTACTACCAGCCTCCAGTAAGCCATTATGACCACCATCTTGGAAATGTTGTATTTATGGACCTATACATTCAGAAAAAATTCCAAAAGACACCAAAAAATCACTCATTAATTTACATATTGAATCGATGGAGTCATGTCCTCGGTTCGATTCTTGACCAGTGACAGGTGTAACTAAATATAAAATAAATTTAATATTCTGTTTTCCATTACCTTTCGTAGAGTTTATTAATCATTCACGCTATGAAAAACAACTTCAGGCAATATACCTGTCCGACGAATTAAATACGTTGTCGCATTACCTATCATGTAAGTCTAGTTTATCGATACTTAGAATAATCTGTAAACCGTTCATGTACAAAGCCATCCATACATAAGGACCAAGCGTCTTCAGCAGCGACACCGGATGATGAACAATGGCAACATATAGACCAGTCTTATTCGAACTTCATGATCTTCCTCAATGTCAGCTAATTATTCAATTAAACCAACGTAACATATTTTACGCTTACAAGAAGACCAAGAATCCCTGAAAAATGATTTATCAAGACAAAGAGGTTTTGGACTAGTAAACATTCAGAGATACTACAGATTTGAATACGCACAATCATCGAAAAGGAAGCACATTTGAAAACACATTCAACGAAAAAGGAAGCACATTCATAGAAAAGGACGCACATTCTACGAAAAAGGAAGCACAATCATAGAAAGGACGCACAATCAGAAGCACAATCATCGAAAAGGAAGCACATTTGAAAACACATTCAACGAAAAAGGAAGCACATTCGGAAGCACAATCAACAAAAGGAAGCACAATCGGAAGCACAATCAACGAAAGAAATACAATCCGAAGCACAATCAATAATAAGGAAGCACAACTAACGAAAACGGAAGAACAATCTTAGTTAAGAAAGCACATTTGGAAACACACTCATAAAAAAGGATGCACAATCGAAGGACATTTGACGAAGAGGAAGCACAATTGGAAGCACAATACACGAAGAGGTTGCAGTATTACGAGATCTCAGTCTTAGTTTGAAATCAGTTTACAAGAAATAAAACATTTTTCAATAGTACACGCATGACAGTTAAGCAAATCGAGGGCATCATACCAAAAGGGCGTATCAACACTTTTTGCAATATCGAGATACGCCCTTCTGGTATTATTCCCTCGAAATGATTATTGTATGTAGTCAGCTTTCCGCAGTTCTTTAAGTATGGACGATATGCGAGTAGTTTCCTCTACGAACAGATGCCACCAACAGTCTCAGGTGATCAACTAATAGGTTAGGTTCTCACATGACTTATAATCAATATCTTCTGCTACGTTAATCTTCCCTGCATGCTTATAATAAATATTATGATCTCTGGTTTCTTCCGTTTTAACACCAACCTCAAGGTAACTTTCGTCATCGAGCCAGTGTCATCAAAAGCTTGATCAAGATAATTTATTTTATTACGACGTTTCCTTTAATTCGGTCTCAGGACATCGTCACAGTCTTCGATCTTGTCAGCTTTAGGTGCTTTATCACAGTCTTTGCCTTTGTCATCAGCCTGAGTCACTGTCGCCATCACCGTAGAAGACATCGTCTTCACCCAGATTACTGTAAGAATTCGATATCGTTGATGTCGAAGCTTCTTCATCGTCTTCATGATTCCTTTTTAGGAGTTCATCCTTTTTTCAAAGTAGGAAAGATCTACTTGAATTCCGCTTGAATGTATTCACAATTTTCACGTTAAGGATTCTTCCATTGTCTTCATTCTTCCATAAATCATCAACGTCCTTTAATTTCATTTCTTTGTCTAGATCGGAAGAGCCATGAACACAATCTCTTTAAAGGCAAGGAAAATTATTGACGTAATGTGTAGCAAGGTTCAAACCATGCTAACTGCTATTATTTTTGTAGCAGCAAACACGGTCTTATTAAGCCCACCCCACACGATGCCCATTTTCTGCTATAACTTCTGTTATACCCATGGGTATAAAAATTTTCACAAAAATTTGTATAGCAGAACCGCAGAAAGATTTCTTAACTCCATACACACGATACCTAGAATGCTAACAGAAAACCAGCCAACGCAGTTGCCGACCAAAGCAAACATATCAGGGGAGGATAAACCTGTCGTAGTCAACTTATCAAAATACTGGAAAAAAATTGAAAGTTACACCTGTTTGTGTTAAAAATTATGTAACTTGCGGAAATATTATTTGATATGTTATCTTATATTTTTCATTTGCAAATAAATAACAAAATTGGTTTAGTATTTAAAAACAAATTAAGAGCAATTTTGGAATTACAAATATATTTTTAAGTTGTAGGTTATTTTCAAAATCTAAAAATATATAAATTGAAATGATACAAGGGACATTGGGTTTACTAAATGTAGTTTATGTACGGTTTAAATTCTAATATTAATTTAATTATACAGTTAATCAAGCTAATTTTATTGTAATAGTAAAAAAAATGCTACCGATTCATATATGTTATATATAAGATTTATTGATTACTTATATATTTAACTACATAATTAGAGGAATTGTAACTAATATTTTTTGTAACCCAGTGAGACAAATAAACACGCACATACCGCGTAATAAATTTAAATCTTAGGTGAAGAAAAACATTTTGCATGTTTTTTTTTACCCTCACAGGTGTGTCGCTATGAAGTATCAGTTTATTCATTATTAATTTATGGACACTCGTTTCTTAATAAACGTTGGCGTTTTAATTATAAAATTAACTTTTGGTTTAAATTATTTGTGAACATGTGATTTTACTTTACTTTTTTAAAAGTAAAAATAAATCTAGGTACGTAGTACTATGAATAAAATCAATGAACTGAGACACCTAAATGTAGTTTATAATATTATATCATAAATTAATTCTAATAATTTATATTTGCAGAAAGCACAGTATGTAAAATTTTATTATCTGTTATTTAAAAAAAACTAAAAAAAAATTGGACTGATGAGAATTCGAACCACATTCAAAATCACCCTTCTACCGCTGCCATCGTGCCCTTCGCCACTACGCTACCGCAACTTCTACGAATGTGATAGGAGATAATGGGTAATATAGAATGCAACGTATTTTCATAACGTATTTTAAAATTTCCTATTACTTCTTTCTGTGGCAATTTCAGCTTAACAAATATATTCCATAGTAGTTTTACTATTATAAAGTTTCATTTGGCATACCATTACATTTGTTACGTCCCTTAATGTTGACAATACAGACTATATACGGGGTTATATTGCAACACGTGGGTCCGCCATCTTGACGGCTCCAGCTCATGGGTATAGCAGAAAAATAGAACACGTTCTATTACGGTTTTGGCTAAGACTTCGGTTATGAAAACTTTTATACCCAGAGCCAGACCCTTTGGAAGGGTGCTGAAATGTTACCCACACGGGAGCAGGCGCGCTAGCATAAAAATTACATGAAAACTGCTAAGGAAATGGGTGTCGTGTGGGGCAGGCTTTACCATCTTTGCCTTGCTAGGTGGATCTTTAGGTCTCACCAGTTTATTAGAAATGAACAAAAAACAAAAAAACAAGGTGTGATTCCGTCTGAAATATAATTATACTCCATAGTGAGGAAACTTATAACAGATACAAGAAAATATTAACGTACAATATTAATTACATTCTTAAACAGCTCTCAGGTATATTCAAAAAAAATTATTGGCCGGCCGTACATGGAATTATCAAAAGTTTCATTTACTAAAAAAATACATAAACCAATAAAAAAATTACAAATATGTTTAAACGATCCCAGGATATATACTTAACGTCCAGAAATTATGTTTATCTAATTAACTGCATCTGACGACGTAATTTAAAGAAAGTTCAGAAAAGGGGCAAAAGATACAGTAGCACCGGAGGTCGGGGCTACGTTTCCCGGAGATCACGCGGCTACATGATGCCAGGGCGCTTTTGTCCTGTTGTGGAAGGGAGATGAAAATGCCAATTCGGCGTCCGGCTCTCGGACCCTGTCTGGAACAGTCCGAATCAAAACTGATTAGAACTTGTACACAGACAGTATAAACTGGGCAGAAAATGCCCGGTAAAGTTAAGGGGAGGTTGGGGAAAGTCGCGGATCGTCACTCACCAGACAGGGGAGTTGGCTTCTGTTTACCGATGCGTCGCCAGCCAGGAACTGGATCCCACGATTACGCGGCTGGGCGCGGTCGTTTTTATCATTTCAAAAAAAATTTAAAAGAAAAAAACTATTACACTTTGCACTACGCAGACGGACTAAACTACTTTAAAAAAATTACAGGGATAGCATCCCTTACATAAGCGACTACATAGTCGGTTGCGGCCGGATGGAAGTCTTGCAGTGTATCGTCGACTCGCCGATTTTCGCAAACGGTCCGTCTGCAGTCGCGACGCGAAGTGTCCCGCGGAGAACCGCGTCTCGTAATTAAAAGTAAATCTTGAATCATTTTGGGGGTGGGGAGGGGGCTGGGAGTCCGGACCGAAAGGTCCCAAAGTTCCCCGAGAGGGCGTCATAAAAAAAACTCTGACTGAAGTCTTGAAGTTGGTAGCACTGGCCGACTTTAGTGCTACCTGTTGAGAGGTGTCTGAAATAAAAAAAGAATCGACTCGCCCAAGGCGTCTGCTTAAACCAAGGGTTAAAGGGCGCAGTCTAGTGCTACACTCTGGCGGCCAAGATAATAAGTTACTGTTTCTGCCGCGAGATGTCGTGGGGTGGTCCAACTAGGCACACACATTTTTTATGCGAGGCGTCCTTGGAGACGGTCGCTGCCTGCTGGGGTGTATGGCCGGTCATTAGCCTTAGGTGAATTCTTAGAACTGATAGGGAAGAGGGGTGGATTAAGGAGGGGGGGGGGGGGAGAAAACGCAACGACGCTGGGAACAAGCATCCATGACGTGCTTCCAGGGGAGTGAACCTAATACGTATTCGTGACAGTAAAGGCTATGGTCAGCTTGCCTCTGAGAAATGGTAACAGCTCGTCCAGAGCTGCTGTAGGCGGTTTTAGTCATGAAGTGAAGTAACGTTACAGGACTGGGACGTGCCTGTAAGCGAGGGAAATTTTAAGCTGGCTGCCAGCAAAGGATTAGATCTGCAAAATATCAGATACGTCTCTGGGAAAGGTGCTTCAGACTACTGGCACAAAGTTTAACTTAGGGGAGTACACCAGACTAACAAAGTGTAAATCGCCCAAAGAAACCAAATTATAAAGAAAAATAAAATTTCCAAAAATAATTAAATTATATAAAATTAGAGAAAAAAAACGTGTCGAAATTCCTAATTTCCGGCACAAATGCAGATCACTCTTCTTTAGACTAGTAGATCCATCGTTGACCTCTAGCCTGTACGCAGGCTTGGCGTTACAAGTTCTATCGTGTCTTTTTAAGCTCTCTCTTCGCGTAAATGACTTAATACATCGAGCACAACTTATCATATTGCGTATTCTTTGTAAGGTATCCAATTCTGTATGCACTCAATTAAAAGCATTCGAAACATTTTTAATGTTTTCAATATGAGCAAATGTTTAATCGAACATTTTGGAATATTGAAAACATATAGGTTTCCAAGTGTATTAAGTTTTTAAAATGTTCTAGATGTTTCAAAAAGTTTCCAAAAGTTACAAAATAATTAGTTGCTTTAAAATCTACCTGAGCCTGTAGGTTGTGCCGGAAAGGATTTTTTTTTTATTTCACGCATTAGCCTTTAAGAACACTTTTAACTATCAAAACATTTATTATGAAGGTTCTCTAATGTACCTAATCTGTATACAAATGTAGCCAATTTCTCAATCTGGTGTACTGCGTACAGCAACATAAATAGTAAACACCCAGCTTCCATCACACATCAACATGCACACTCATAACATTTAACAAACGTGTATTACTGCAATGGACGTGTGGCCGCGTCGAAGTGATCATGATATTCGAGGTTTACAACAGACATTTCCAGACATTGCATACAGCTTAATAAGAATCACAGCATGACGTGGGACTTTTATCACGTTTATTATTGTTTTTTTGGCTATTAATTTTTAAAAGTTAATTTAATAATACTTATGACATGAGCTTTGTAAGCAATGTTTCATTAAAATTTAAACATGTAGTATATTACTATAGAACTAAAGTCGAATGAAGTCAAATTAAGAAATCAGGCTAGGCTATGGAAACATAGTACAAAATACCTCGAGGTTTTCATTATTCTTCCCTTTATTTCCGGACATATCAGCCAGAAAGAATGAATGCCCTTGCAACTGGCGTCTAAGAGCGCCGCGGATAAATCAAAGCCAGGTCCAATCTCGCTGCGCCGTGACGGGTCGCGCGGCTGCCCCGGTCTCGTCACCGCAGCGCGGGCATCCATCACGACAACACGCGTCTCCGGCGGGTCGATGGTTCTCATCCAGCTGAGAGCCGGCATTTGTCACAACACATCTGCCCGAGGCGCGCGTCGCCCGAGACTTCCGTGTGCACTCGGCAATTGGCTTCAAAACTAAAACATCCGTCATTCTGACACGTAACATCACTGTTCTCACAGAAGAGAAGCTCCTACCTCTGCTTCTATCCTGAGAGCCGCGCCGCATGCTTGTCGGCCACGTGGTACTGTCCCCGGCGAGTCGAGCCATGCACGTGCTGTGCGCGTGTGATACTCTTCAGATACCTGGGTAGCTTCCGAGGATCATTATTTATCGACTGTTTTATGTGGCGAGTAATAAATATTATGTTTTTAATTGAACTTGTGGTGTTTTATTTCTCGGACCTGTCACTTTAGTGGTATTTTTACATAAAATTAATTTGTTTTGTCCAGGGATCGAACTAAGGATAGGAACTGATCGAATCACTCAGTATATTAATACGTTTTTTTTATGAATTTTGGATTTTTTTCCTGAATTTCTAGCTGAATAATTACACAATTCCAAGATGGTGCCCAAATATCAAGATTGCGGGCTTCTCAGTAATAATAAATGATTACTGCACTCTAGCAGGTAAAACTTAAACTAATATGATGGTAGTGCACTCTATAAGACAAGTACTCACACAATATGGCATCCTCCAGCAGACGAAAACAAGATGGTGGCAATGTCCTCTAGCAGGTGATATATGTTAACTATCGCTCCTGGTAACGAGTACTTAATACAATATGGCGGATCTAAGATGGTCGTCAAGGTCAAATACCAAGGACATTGTAGAAGTTCAAGGTCAAGGTCAAAGTTCATGGTCAAGGTCAAAGTTCATGGTCAAGGTCAAAGTTCATGGTCAAGGTTACAGGGCAAGGTCAAAGTTCAATGCCAATAGTCGAGGTCAAAGGTATGGTGAACAAAAAATTACACTAACATGGCGGCAGAGCACTCTAGCAGACGAAAAAAAGATGTGGCCTCCAGCAGACGAAGACAAGATGGCGGACATGACGTCATACCAGCTGAAAATATATACCTTGGTATTGGTGTTGTGAGGTCAGTCTGTAGGTGGCTTCCGTGGTGGAAGGATCTGTCTTTTTTTTTTTTTTTGCTCTTACCGGGTTCGAACCAAGGACGGGAAGGAGATCTTATCAATCAGTATATTAATAAGTAATTTTTTGATGACTTTTGAAATTTTTTCATTAACATCGGGTAATAAATCAAGATTTTCATGATGGCGTCCGTAACGATAATTGATACAGTGGTGACATAAATCAAAATGTCGGGTGTGATGTAAGACATTTTTATTACTTTAAATTGAGAATTTTTTTCAAATATTAATAAATTATTGGTTTACTCTCATCGGGAATCTAACCGAGGACCGAAATCGTTTAAGTAACTAAACATTGGAAGTAGGAAATTTTTAAAATACTTTTTGAAATTTTTTCGGAATCGAAGGGGTGATAGGAAAAAGTACCCAAGTCATAAAACATGAATTTTCAGAAGAAAGAAGAAACATCCTTGCTAATTGTCATAAAAATAAAGACATTTAACAACACGTTATAATTCATAACACTTCTAATTAGAAACACACCACTGATATGACGATAACTATCAACCATATATTAGTAGGTTTGTGAAGGGTAATCTTCACCTAAACGCTGACAAGGGTAGTTTTTCATAGAAAAAAGCAAATTTGGTAACCCATCAAATGCAGTTAAAATGTTGTTAAATAAGCTTTATTGCACTGTTACATATTATAAATAAAAAAATACACACAACATAAGAAATTAACCATCGAGATGTTTCAAACTATTACAGAACCTTCTTATTCTAATGAACACTTATACAAACAACACATCTTCCTTATCACATCTCTTGTTTGACATGCCCGCGTAAAATTGACTTAGAAAATAAACATCAAAGTGTTACACTAATACAGAACATTGTTTTTTTTCTAATGAATACTTATACCAACAACATAATGTACCCTAATCTTCCCCACCACTACTGTTGTCTGACATGTCCAACACAACTTCACTTTCCACATCAGCTGTGTCTGTCCCAAGATCACCAAGCGAGTTGTAAAACATGACACTGCTTGGCTTCAAAACACTGTACAGTTTTCTCAGATCTCTACGCTTTCTACTATTCAAAGGAAGAGGACTTGGGTAAAGTTTCTGCAAAATGAGTTATGTTGGTAGTTTTCGTAGGTTTCTTATCATGCACGATCTCCATGGAACGGTATAACTGTCTCTTATTTCGAGGAAGTCATGTTCTTGTGTTATTCGAAACATCCTAGTAGGTTTCAGCTTCACTGCTGGCCGAGGGTTTTTCAAAAATAATGGCCGAACTGCTTCCTTGATATTACACAAGTCACTCTGGTCGACATTTACAACATTAAATGGGCTTGGCTTAGATCGGCATGATCGCAGAAGGTTATCCCATTCTTCTGGAGTTTCAATGGTAGCTTTTCTCTTCTTTTTTCTATGATAGAAAAATCCTGGTCATTCGGTAAGTATGAGTGGCCTCGTATTGGAAATAGATAGGAAATGCGTTGAAATATTTTCAAACAGTGTACCAACATGTATAGGAAATGTACCATAGCATAGTTTTTATTTTTTCCTGAACAACCATCTGATATTAACACAAGATCATAATTCAGGTCATTACCTTTGCTGTACAAGTAATGGAAAAGCAGAGATGTAACGTCATTTTGACCTTTTTTCCCGATACACTCGTTGTATACATATAAAGAAACATCATCCTCACTGAGATCATGCACTCCAAAGACATAGTACCACAACTGTCGTGCAAAAAAACACTGCATTGGTTTGAAGATACGGAAGTGGTAGGTTTTGCATGAAGTCAAATGAAATTACTGTTACTTAACCTTCACAAGCCTTCCTCTTCCACTTCCTTTTTAGAGCATAGAATGCCTCTGCCTTTCGTAAGTGAAGTTCCTTTTGGATATTTAGTTGTCGTTTTTCATCTTCACTGGAGCAGACATTTAATTTTTGAAGCAATTGATCACACATTGTGCACGTGTCTGAACGGGGTACACCAAATCGTATGTTAAATTTTGTTGTGAATATTGTCCAGTATACTTTGTATGGAACAGCAATATGATAGGTACCAATAAATAATGCATGCATCTATTTAACAGAAAATGTTTCTGGCAAATATGTTGCATGTGGATTGTGACGAAGAGAGTAATGTGACTGCCTCGGTTTGAAGGATCTTAAGCGGTCTTCAATCAACAAGGCTGACAACTTGAGTAGGTAGGTGTCTGGTTGGGCCTGGAAACATGTTTACCTCGGCGTTCTACAGGAGACATTCCTAAGTTCATCAGTGAATACTGAATATGTCTCAACCTGCCTCTTGATAACCCATGAAAGCATCTCGACACACCGGAATCTCTTCACAGGTGTCCTGTCCCTTTTTTAGTCTGAGCTTATAATAAAACGATGCACCACGAGAAAACTTACTGCACACTGCTACTTCATCTTCATCATCTTCTTTGTCTGTGTTGGATGGTTGATGTGACTGCTTTGTTGCTGCCTTCCGAGATCTTCACTGTTTAATTGTATCCATTTTCATAAGACCTGCTAGATGAACATCTTGCATTTCCTTGGATGGTATTGTGTAAAAAGCCAGAAAAATTGTCTTCTCTTTCATCTGCCCCTATTTTAGTAAAGCATTTGTATCTCTGGCACCTATTAAAAATAATGAAAGTATTAAATATACTACCTGTGATTATATTTTTATTGAGAATGTGTACAAAGGTCCAACTAGAATTACAAATAATATTTTACATTTGCAGTAAAGTAACACACTAACATAAGTGAGACATTCCAAGTTGAAATATCATCCTTTATTCCCAAACAACTTAACCAAAAGCACACAAATTATAGTTTGTGTTCAGTTGTATGCAGTAACGATGGGTACTTTTTTTAAAAAAGATAGCGCTAACTTTACTGACAATGTACTACACCAATGGATTCTTGCTTTCACTTACCACTAACATAATTTTGGTACTCTTTTGCACAAACCCTCATAATCTGTAAATTATTTTTAAAGTTTACTAGCATTATTAATAGTGAGGTTAGCAGCAAGCTGCAGAACATACCTACAGTCGTCTCCAACCTTCTTAGCCTTTATCCTTTTCCCTGCATGATTAATATGTTCTTCGCCTTTTACTTTAGCAGATTTAATCAATTCTTTTTTGTGTGGTTGCCTCTTACGCTTCTTAGACTTAACACCAACACCACTTGCAACAGACTCTGACATGTTTATGAAAACACTCCCATATTTTATGTTTGCACATGTTCGTTGCCAACTTTCCTGAAAAAATAGCCCATGTCACATGACAAGGGTTATTTTACCAGAAATGATTTTGACAAGGGTGGTTCTTCTGGAATCAAGCTATTTTCACAAGGATATTGTGACTGACATAGGCTACTTTTCGGGAAACCATAAGCATATGGCTGTAGCTAATGTTTTTTTTCTATACATTCGTGTGTATATATATGTATATATATACACACACACAAAGTTTCAATGAAATCTGGCCGTTTAAAGTGGGTCAAAATCGCTCCCAAAGGAATCGGTTACAAACATACAAACAATCATACAGGTGAAGCTAATATAAAGCGTGTAAAAAGAAATGACATCAGGTCCTATATATATATAATTTTCAAACAAAATTGACATGGGTGGTTTTTCCTATCACCCCTTCAATTTCTAGCATTAAAATTACGGATTTTTAAGATGGCGGCCGTAACAAAATATGCAAAATTTATAGAATCGCATATGGTGGGCGTAACGAAAAGTGTAACGATGACAACATACTCAACCAAGATGGTGGGCGTATCGAAACATGCAACATTTATATAATCCAAGATGGTGACCGTAACTATATGTGGAATAGTGATTTTTAAGTATTATTTTATTAAATTTTAATTAATTTTTATATAAATTTTAATTTTTTTATTAAAATCGAATAATAATTACTGATTTTCAAGATGGCGGACATGACATCATTCTAGTTGACGGTATATATATACCTTGGCGTAAGTGGTGGGAGGTCAGTCTGCCGGTGGCTTCCATCGAGGAAGGACCTGATGTCATTTCTTTTTACACGCTTTATATTAGCTTCACCTGTATGTTTGTAACCGATTCCTTTGGGAGCGATTTTGACCCACTTTAAACGGCCAGATTTCATTGAAACTTTGTAGATTTATCGAGGACCGATGACAGTACACTAATTTGATAAGATTATTCAATTAGTCAATTTGCAAAATAAGATTTTTGTCAATTTATATAATTGGTAAAATTAAACAAAGACATATATGTAAAGAAAACCATTTCGCTCATCTGCGAACTCTTTTCTTTCAGTTTGTCTTTGGCGCGATATAAACAAAGCCTACTAAATATTGTAACATTTAATTAAATGAAAAGTGAGAGTGGGTTATGATTATTGTGAACAATATATACTTTCTTGAAGAGAATATTATCTATATTTGTAAAAATATGAAGAAAAAAACCTGAAATAAGGGCTTTAAATGTTGTTTCTTTCGTTAAATAGAGAAACACAATTACGTCTTTGTTTCATTTTACCAATTAACCAAGAGTGAAACATTATTATAAAACAACTTTTTTTGCAAATATTTCACGAAACAACGAAAAATCGAGGTTTGATTTTGCTATGAAACCAACAGCAGATGGGAAATCAAACACCATATGCATAACCTCAATAGCTACACCTGATAAGCAGAATTTTGAAATTCCACTCTAACACCAACCTGCAAATCTACACCAAGCAGTTACAAATACTCCAAACTATGCCAAGGTCAGTAAATCATTAAATAAAAGACATCAAACACGGAAAATATGGATAAGTTTGTGACAGATGATATATCAAAAAACATATATGGATAGAGAGAAAAACTTACAGTTTAAGGATTTTTACCTGGAAGTAATTAGTGGGAAAAAAACACTTATAAATAAACCAAACTAAAAAGTAGAAAAAAAATAATAGTTTTAAAAACTAAAAATAACGCTTTATATAGAAAACCAAACTAAAAAATATAAAATAAATTTTAATAAATTTGAATTAAGAATAGTGTAAAAAAATTTATATATAAATTAATAATAGTGTAAATGAGAAAATAATGTATTTTATTTAAAAAAAGCGTGGAGTTCTTTTTAAGATATTATCGAAATGATAATCCTTCTACTCATATATGTCAATAAAATATTTATATGTATTGACACCATGCACCACACGCTTTTTTTAAATAAAATACATTATTTTCGTATTTCCATTATTATTAATTTATATTTATAAAAAAATTTTACACTATTCTTAATTCAAATTTATTAGAATTTATTTTCTATTTTTTAGTTTGGTTTTCTATATAAAGCATGTTTTTTAGTTTTTAAAACTATTATTTATTATTTTTGACCTCGCCGGGTTCGAACCGAAGACTCCGAGCTCCATGGCGTAAGTGTGCATTAATTGTTTTTAAATATTTTTTTTATTAAATTTTTATTATTAAATTCAATGATTTCATTTTTTTATGACTTTTAAAATTTTTCCCGATTTTCTAACATAAAAATTACGGATTTTCAAGATGGCGTCCATAACCAAAAATTGCAACTGTGACGTCATAATCCAAGATGGCGATCATGGTATCCTAATCCCTAGAAACGGCTTATCGGAGGCTGTAGACATGGAGGCTTAAGCCATTTTAGGAATTTGTGTTTTTTCTAAGGCAAATTACTTTTGAGGTTTTTCGAAATGTAGAATTTTTCAGGATTTTTTTGACAAGATTATTTCCACAAAACTTGAATTTTTAGTGAATATTGGCGAACCGTTTTTTAAATTTTGACAAATTTTGACCTATTTTGGCGAATTTTGAAGGTCAAAGGTCAAGGTAATTTAAGATGGCTGCCGTAAAGTCAGGAATCCAAGATGGTCGACCTACTCCTCGCTCCTGTCCCAGGGTCCCCTTTTCTATACTACTAGCGTAGTTACATGTTTTATTTTTCTCCATGTTGTATTGAAGGAATAGTTTTTTACAATCCAGTTAAAGATTTTTTCAATTTTTTTTTTCGGAACAGAAATGGACAATGAATTTTTCTTTGACATCGTAAGACATATGTTTGTCTTCTATATGGCTGTACCAGACGTTGTAACAGCATGTGTTGGTTGCCGAGAGCGGTGTGCAGGTGCCTGCGGGGGCCACCTCGTGGCAGTGGCGTGTCGCGGCCGGCCGCAACTCGCGGCAGGAAGGGCTTGTTGGCGAACACGGCAGTGGGGCGGGGGTCTGGTAACAAAGCAGTCGTCATTTCTTCCGCCAGGGCTTCCCCGGAGGCAGGAGCGCGCCAACTCAATTCCGCCCGCGCTCGAGGCGCAAGACGAAGAGAGGCGGCGGGTAGGAATCCCGCTAGTCTAATTCCTGGCGCTTGTTCGAGCACAGGCCCTTCTCTCTCCTTCGCTCTCCTCTTTCCGCCGACCTTCTCTCGCAGCAAATGTGATTACAAAAACTCGACTCTTGATTACGGTGTGATCAGCTTTCCCAGAGGTCTCTTCTCGTCGGCTGATCAGTTCTCCGCGTCTCTTTCTCCTGCGTGTTCCGCTTGCGCGCGGAGTTTAAGAAGTTCCTGTGGCACAATCAACGCCTAAGGGAAAAAAAATCATTTTAGAGACTTTTATTGTTGTTTTATTTTTCTGGTCATTGCCTCTGCCGATTCTTACAGTATGTTTCGTCTGTATCTCGACTGGGATCGTTGGTGCACCCAGACGAGTATGCCTCCGCGCGATTCGTTGTTTCACCCTGCAAGCGCCTCTCGTGAGGCGTACATTCGGAGCTGCTTCTCGCACGACGCGAGTATCTCGTCGTCCTTCCCGTGACGAACAGCGACGTAATTAACTTGCATTGATTTTACTTGTACCACCGTCGACAAAATTAAAGGCGTAATAAAATATCATTGGACCATTGCATAACATAAAAGGGACCAAAATTTTGAATTTAATATTTGTGCGAAGAATTGGGTCATTCGATGAGTTTCATGGTCATTTGAAAGAAAATTTATAGAGACAGAACAGTAAAATCAGAAATTGCATAAAACCGGAATTAATATTTGCAGTAACATCCAGATATTTTATTACATGCATTACATTTCATTTGATTACATTATACCTTTGCTTCGTAAACAATTATTTGTTTTACCTAACTGTTCATATTTATAGATACGAAAAAATTTATATTCACAATTATTTGCATGTAAGTGAAAATAAAACTTAAAAACAATTAATTTAAGATTGTGGTGTAGTGCATTGAAAGAAAAGAGATGCCTATTACTTTGAATGTGTGTTTGCAAAGTGTTAAGGGATAGTGTAACTGCACGATGCTGTGTGTTTTTAACTAATTCTAAAATAGCTACCCATTTTAAATCCATTATTTGTTAATTCGTAAGATATTTTATACTTAAAAACTAGGACTTCGATCAGTAAATCTAGGACTTCAATCAGTATTTGTCAATTATCCTTTATCGTTTAATTTCCAATTACTTTATTTAATGTTAACTGCTTCGGTGGCAGAGAACACCAAGCGCACTGCTGGCTTTGAAGCTCCTGCATGAATTGCGCCCTATTATCCCAAATCATGTGTGTGCTCTTTACCACCGTATTGGTCCTCTCAGTGGTTTTCTGTGATTATAGCATCAGTTTCTTCAACTTTTTGTAATCGTTCGTGGAATTTTTTTATTTTTTTATTTTTGTCATTTAGGTGTCTTAACTCTAGATATGATCAAATTCTTATATTTTTTACGACTTTTTATCTCTTAAATAAGTAACTTTCTTGATGACTTGTTTACCTATATTTTTTAAACTTTTTTTTAGTCCTTTTTAAACGTTATAACATTCGGTACAATGCGAAATCACACCTAAATAACCGTTTATGGCTTAAATGTAAGTATTATAAAAAAAACAACCCGAGCTTCCTTAGTCGCCAGAGAGGTTGACCGCTATGCCTCACAGGTTGTGAATTATTCCAAATAGTAACTGCTTGTGTTATTATTGATTACTTGTTTTTCCTGTGATTTTCCTAAGATGACGGCCGTGGTGTCACAATCCAAAATGGTGGAGCCACGGTACCGGCACAACAACCTAGACTCTGTATTTACAATGACTATGTATTTACATGTATCACAATCTATACTGATAATAAAATTGTTTGAAGTTAAAAGGTTCTATGAACATTGAATTAAATTATGAATAAATTGGTGGATTTTAATATTTACATGATTTGGAACTGAAAAATATCGTTGGTAAAATTGTTATCTTGTTGTCTGTTGGTCTGTTTGTTCCAGCATAAATTGAAAATCACTTAAAGGATTTTTATGAAAATTATTAATTTTTAAAATCTTTGGCTAACTTAAAATCTACGCTACGTATAATTACAGCATTCCACATCTAAAGGGATGAAAAATGGATGTAAATAGTTTGGAGATAATTAGTTATCGCCAAATCTACTCAAGCATAAGAAAATTTATTGGGTAACATGCGGAAACTACCTATCACAATTTTACTACGTATTTTGCGAAATTCAAAGTCTTAAGTATGGTTTTAAAACGAAAAATGAATATTGCCGATTTTGTTATAACTAGAGGCTAGAAACTAAGAAAGAACAACTTGCATGTACAGTTACATATAGCATGTTATTCATTTATCTAAATTTTCTTTTAAGAAGGTGAATGGGTGGTTAATTATGATTGATTTTCAAAACATGTTATCTCTAAAACTAATTATGTAAGACGTAAATTATTTGTTAAGATAATAAAAAATAAACAATACGTTGGTTATTAGTTTACCACTTTGCGAGATTCCTGTCCTAAACTGTAAAAAGGGGTAGGTTTGGTTTTAAGAAAAAAATAGTTACTTACGAATCTACTAGGTATAAGGTCAAGAGTTAAAGAATGAACCACAAGCATAACCGTTAGAGTTACGAACAGTAATTTTTAAGTTCTTAGAATTCGACTTTTAAGGGGTGAAAAGGGGCTAAGTTTGGTTTTATCATAAAAAAATATTGTATCCATAGCGAATTAAGCTGGTTTGTGAATTTAGAATGAATAATGTATATAGTTACTAGAGTGCTTTTAACATTTTTTTTTTAAATTCTACCCCAAATGAATTGAAACGGGGGTACAATATTATTTATAGTAATAATATATATATCGAAAAAAATTAAGCTAAAGTTAAGAAACTGAGTGAGAATGACGTATATTATATTGTTAAGAGACGGGATAACCTGTGCGTAAGAATGGGTGTGACCTGCATAATGAATGTAGATAAAACATCAGAGAAAATAACCTAAATTCTGAAAATTTTAGAAGTTCGCAGAACATTAACAAGATAAAACAATATTTATTTCATTCAATGTAATAATAAACATAGCTATATAGATTGGAAAAACTATCCATAAACAAAAAACTAAATAAATGAACGTATCTACATTAAATTTTCAGGAAGTAATTCCTTTATAACAAACGTTTAAGGCTGAAAATGATAAATTTTCAAAATTCCGAAAAAAACTTAATTAAAATGTACATATTATATGTAATTTAAAATACTTTGGAGAGCTAAGTCATTTTTAATATTCTGAAACAAATATGGCCACCAAAACTCTGTAACTTTAGCACTGGAGGTGCAGAAGGTTTAGACAATAGCAGAGTAAAGCCAAATTAACATAATAAGCAACATAAAAAACCAACTTTAACTTTGTTTTTGTGCATAATAAACAAAACAAATCCTAGAAAAGTTGTTAGATACATTGGCGAATTTTACAACTATCGTTGCACATTAGTATAAAATCAGACTTAGAAAATGTACTGACCATGAAAGAAAATAACAAACAAAAACTTATACTTAACTCTCCAATGACATCCATACTCACTTGCCCCCCCCCCCCCCCCTTTTTTTTCAACTCTTTTTCACAATCTTTTTCTGATGTCATCTATTCATGGTGGTCCTTGCTGCACCGTACTGAACTACCTAAAACCCCGAGTACTTATGCCCTATCCCCCCCCCCCCCCCCACAAAAAAAATCCCATTTCCAAACAACTTCTCTGGGATGAAACAGAATGTCTGGGACAGTTACAGGAAGTTCTAAAAGATTCTTCACTATAGTCCAAACCATCATACACAGACGAGTCTTCTTCTTGCTAAGATCTTGGTTGGTACCCATGAGTTTGAATTGTTTTGGAAGGAACCCTCTCCTTACTCTATGGTTTTTGCTTGAAGTTTATGGTCTTTTACAGCACACTATCTATGATTCGTGATGTAACAAGATGTGATGATTCCACATGGTAAACAGGTCAGGTTACATGTTTTTCTCATGCCCTTACATATTTTTAATGTAGAATATTGAAACGAAACATTTCGTAACCAAACACATTGTCACAACTTAATGTATGTTCACAAATCTGTCAAGTCCACAGGTAACATTCCTAACTGGTGCTAGTCTCAACACACACAATCTCGCGCTACTCGTTCACACATGCACCTTCTGTCGCTCCATGTCCGCGTAGCTCGCAAGGAGGGGATCTCTCGCCCTCTTCGCTGAACTCACACTATTATTTCTTCGAAGGCCAGCATCACTGCTTTTATACCAGTTGGCCATTTTTCAGGAATGGACTTGAGTCACTGTAATGTGTCGCGTCATCCCAGGCCGACCCGATGCCCGAAGCATCCAGAACAGTGGCATGAATAGCATGTCAATTAATGCAGCGACCTCTGTAAGCTCGCAGAATTCCCAGGCCACTAAGGGATGGATGACAACGCCGAGTAAGAATGAAGCGGGAGCAGGGGGTACGAGGTTGGAATGCTCTAATCCCCAAATATATGCACGTGTGACGTCAGTGGCCATGCAGGGCTACCAGGCCAAAATACTGCTGAAAGGCCCGCTCAGGTACCTAGTACACATCGCGGCCTTGCTTTCCAGTGCTCTCGTAATGTTGCCCCCTTCTTAATCCTGTCCGTCCCGAACAGGTACCTAACACATCTCCACTGGATTAATCTCTCAATCGGTCAAAATGTACCACTTTCATTCATCCCCCTATTTCTCCTCTGGATGCGGTAGACCACATCATTTAGCCATTTCAATACTTCAAATGGGCCTTCCCATGTCACTTGAAGCTTAGGGCACCTACCCTTCCTTCACTGTGGGAGGTACAACCACACCAAATCACCTTCCTGATAGCCGGTTGAGTTAGCATTGAGGTCATACCTTGTCTTTATTAGGTTTGTTATTAGTGAAGGTTTTTAAGGGCTTTATCATGTATAAGTGCAGAAGATTACCATAGTCAGTAGTGCTGGTTGGCTCGTGGAAATAATGACTGAACTTGATGTTATAGGGTTGCCTCAATTCCTGTCAAAATACTACACTCGCAGGGGTCTGTACATTGGAGTCATGGATGGCAACCCTATTTACCATAAGGAATAAATGAATATGTTGATCCTAATCCAATTGACGGTCGACCACAACCGTGGCAAGATGTTCCTAGAGAGTTCTGTTGAACCTTTCTACCATGCCACCAGACTGGGGATGTAGGTTTGAGGTCCTGGTTTTTTTATTCCCAGCAACAACACACCTCCTGAAATACCATCAACTCGAAATTGTGGCCTTGGTCAGACTGGAGCTCCATTGGTACACCAAATCTAAGAATGAGAATGCATAGCCTCTCCACACATATGGCAATCCTTTGCCTACTCGTGGCACTGCTGTTGGAGGGTGTGGTGGTGGCTATGCTGGGATGGGTACCCTCAGCCCCTGGTCATAGCTGCATCTCTAACTAAAGAGGACACTGCTGGGCATAACCCTGACTCACCGAATCCTCAATTGCTTGGCTGGGACCATAAATAGTAAATGGGCTGTATCTACGGGC
Organism: Bacillus rossius redtenbacheri; assembly: GCF_032445375.1. Taxonomy (NCBI): domain Eukaryota; kingdom Metazoa; phylum Arthropoda; class Insecta; order Phasmatodea; family Bacillidae; genus Bacillus; species Bacillus rossius. The sequence continues at coordinate 250,096,699 of NC_086330.1, forward strand.
AACAGCCGATGCGATTGAAAACTTTCTAGAAGGTTAGACTGCCGAGCTCTGGTGTCTGGGTCCCTAAGTCCTCTCATAGAGAATGAGGACAAGGCCCATGGTAATGGTAAAGACTAAGAATGCTGCTGGCATGGTCAGAGGCACCCAGGCCTAAAGACCTGTAAACCATATGAGCTGTGCCTAGCGGCCGAGGGAGGTACTGAAATAACTCCGAGGCCCTCCAGTTTTCTGGCATGGCCTAAGCAGTTAGTTCTAACCAAGGCCTTCGTGGTCGCTGTTTGAAGAGTCTGGGCACATCCAGGTCTTAATCGGCAATAAGCTCACCGGGCTCCGAGGAGACAAGGTTGATCGAGTGAAGTGGCTCCGAAAAATGGCTGGTCTGCTAGCTGCCGGCGAACAGTCTATGCAGACACCGAAGTTGGTAGTAGTACAGGAAGTATCCTTGAAAGAGAGAGATTTCCCTGTTGAGGTTTCCTCTAGGCCCTGGATTTGATTGGGTAGGACTTGTACTGTGTGGTGGTGCTCCGATCGCGTGGAGCAGACTCTAATGGTTCCCTAGCCCCCTGATGTGTCGATGCAGTGAGTGATGACTCAACTCCGGTTACTAGCATGGACATCTAGGAGAGATTGGATAGGCCTCCCTTAGACCATGGGTACACTGGGTGATTGAGGGGTCCCAATGTGATGTGGCAGATCAGGGCAGTCACCAGTAGTGCTGATAAAGTCTAAGGGCTAAGGACACAGCCAACTGTCTGGTTAGCTGTGTGAGGCAGAGTGCCAAGGTGGTGACCATGCTAAGGATGGGTAGCCTCTTCCTCTAATCAAAGCCGGAGATCTAACACTTATCCCGATTCGTGTATATGGTGTATCAGTATCCACACCCATTAGGGCCCTGGGGTGGCAGGATTTAACGGCTAAGAGCACCAGGTTAAAAAAGAAAAGGGGGAGCAATCTCTGTACTGGTCTATATCTATGGATTGTTGAACTGTAACAGACACTCTGTGCAGAATGGTAAGTGCGTAAAAGATATTTTTTTTCATATAAATATTTCTTAATGTTGCAGAGACTTCACTGCAACTAGGAGTTCTCTTCTTGTGACACAGTAGTTGCATTGAGACTTAGGAATAACTTTTCTGTAGTATGCTATTACTTGTTCTTATCTGTCATGAACCTGGGAAAGCACAGCACCCAACCCATCTCCGCTTGCATCTGTGTCAAGGATATACTCTACATTTTGACAGGGGTGAGCATGTATTAAGCTAGTGCACAGGGATTTCTTGAAGTCTCAAAAGGCAGTTTCACATGCTGAAGTCCATATAAATGGTCTCTTACCCTCGGTCCACTGATGCAGTGGTTTTGCGACAGCTGCAAACCCAGATACAAACAGTCTATAGTAGATACAGAGTCCCGAGGAACTCTTTACCTCATGCTTATTCTTAGGTTGGGGGACTCCTTGACAGACCAGATCTTCTCAGGGTCTGTTCGCACCCAATCCAGCGATACAATATGTTACAGGAATGTTACATCATGCTGGAACAACAATCTTTTCTTAGGACTTTAATTAAGTTGTGCATGCCGAAGCCTTTCTAACACATCTTGAAGATTCCACAAATATTACTGCATAGTATTTCTCACCACAATAATGTGATCCATGTACACAAATCATGTTTGACAAGTCAACCCATGCAGTAGAAATTCCATCAATCTCTCAAAAGTCACAGGAACATTATGTAACCTAAATGGTAATACAGTGATTTGTTGAGAAATCTGTCTTCTCTTTGTCCTCGGGGTACAGCTCCATTTTCCTGTAACCACTCTTCAATTCCAGTGTCAGGAACTATTTGATGCCAAAGAGTGAGTCAAGCGTGTCATCGATACTTGGGAAAGAGTAGCTATCCTTTTTGGTGATGTCATTCAACTTATGGCAGTCCACACAGAACCTCAGTTGGCCATCCTTCTAGGCTACTAAAACGACTGGGAAAACCCATGGGCTCGCTGGTGGATCTATTACACCATCTTCCATCATAATTGCAATCAACTTCTCTGCTTCTTCCTGTTTTGCTAGAGGTAGCCACAATGGTGCTTGTGGAATTAGTTCTGCATTACCTGTGATTATGCAATAGTAAACGAGGATTGTTCTCGCAAGGTCATTATCCCGTAGAGAATATACATCCTGGATTTTTTTACCAGAAATTCAGTGACTACCTCCATCTCCTCACTTGAAATATAATCTTAATTTCGCTTTAATAAGTGTTCTAAATTAGGGTTCAGTGACTGTTTGGTATGCCTATTAGGTAAAGAAGACTCACACTGGCCTACCCATGAAACTAGTTCACAGTCAAATATTGGGACGAGATGTTTCAGAACCCTTGTACGTAAATCGCGGTTGGCTACACTGACTGGTAAAACCTCGCCAACCTTAGCAATGCTTCGAGAAATCAGAGGCTTCTCTAATCCTAAAAGTCATATTTGACTCAATCAGGAGGCTCATACCGCCCCTGGGTCTCACATTATCTTAGCAGCTATAATCTGCTCATGGTTTGCTGGAATTGAATCAGATTCCCTAACTACTGCCTCCAATACAGGAACTTCCAATTGGTCGGGGTAATAAAGCTACCTCTTCCCCTTTTATATCCAGTACATGTCACTCCATATAAATAATGAATGCAAATTGATTAATTATTTCCACTCCTAGATTTGCCTCACCATTGACATGAGCAACAAGAAAAGTCTGTGATAATGTCCAAGTACCAATCCTTGCCTCCAAATCAAGCTGTCCAGGGCACAGGTTAAGTGTCTGTCTGTTTTGAGTCTGTGTGGAATGGGTAATTTCTTCAGCTTTTCCCTTGTTAAAATGACTGTGCGTGTAACGCCCCTCTGCCCCAAAATTATATTATTTTAAATTAATAAAAAAAGCCTAGGAAACAGCTGAGCAAACTTATAAAGAAAAATACAAGTATTACCAGAGGTGGCACGAGGTGGTGAACAAGACAATTTGATACTCTCTGCACACAAGCAACTTGGGAGCTAGAGGATCGTTCAAGTAGATATAGGTTAACTAGAAATAAATAAATTACTACATAAGTAGATTGGTCTATAGGTTTCCTGGTTTATTTAAAAATAATTAAATTAAATCTGTTTTTCTTTTGTTTTGGTTTCACAATAAAAGGTATTAACAAGTTACTAAAAGGAGGGCCGGCCCGATAAGATTAACACACATTATACTATACTTTTAACAACAAATCAAGTACAGAAAAACAATTTAAAATGTCCTTCCTGACATATTATATCAGGTTAGGTTCGACCACTCATCACTGTAACAATTTCACATATTCTTATTTGTTATGTTCTCTATGACACTGCTCGCTGGTATTCATTTAAATAATTTATTTCGTTGGTTGTAGGGAGAAGTTATATTTTAAATATCACCCGGGGCTTCAAAGTTGGACGTCTGGCCGGGATAAAGCTCTTCTTAAAGAGACTCGAAGCTCGAGGTCCTGGACAACATGATGGGTGCAATTTCGGCGCCCAAATGTTAGACCCTGTCTGAAACACAAGGCAAATTCCGACGAATTCGACATGCTTCCAGACAGTCAAACACAGTCGGCGCGAAAAGGCCAACCAACGGGAATTCGGGGAGGAAAAATAGACCGAAGTACTCACCAAACAGGGTGTAGCTCCTGGACTCAGGAAATGTCTCGCGACGACATCCAAAAGGCGTGGACCGAGAATAGTGTGGATGACACGGAAGAAACCATGATTTAGGAAGAATAATAAAATTAATAAAAATGTAAACTAAAACATTATTTGTTGCCTAATTGCAACGACTCACTGGCTACTACTAAATTTAGAAACTGGGATCACATCCCTTAACACCGATGACTACATTCCTAATTCAAATAAAGAGTGTGTCGTTGCCTGCGAAAAAGCCTCTTAACAAGGACACGACAAGATGACGCGGTAAGTAGCGGAAGTCAAAGTGCAGAAATGGCGGACAAAGCTCCTAATTAAAACGGGCGCTCGGCCCTAGGGAAAAGAGGGGAAAGTTTCGGCTCTGGACCGAAAACTTCCGGAGGTGACCAAAGTGGGCGTAACTACACCTTCAGTTGTCGCGCCGAGGGACGACCACTGCGCTCTCTACCAGCGGGCACAGAAAGCTACATTCGATCGACTTTTACAGGACGCGAGTTGAAAGCATAGGGCCTTATGGCACAGCAGGTACTGCTCTCTGGCGGCCTAAAGGGGAAGGAAAGAAGGAGGTTAGCAAAGTCGCCACTAGTTGTCGCGGGCGTTAGCTCCACTTGCTGGTGCCAAGAGCAGAAGTTACTATTTCTGCCACTAGATGTCGTGGGTGGTCCATATCTGCACATATTTTTTCTGTGGAAAATCGTCCTTGAAGTCGGCCACTGCCTGCCGAGTTCACGACAGTGCAATGATCCTGGGCCAAATTCTGAGAACCGGGGTGTGTAGATGGGGGGGGGGGGGGTGAGTGTGGACAAAAAACGCAACGAGGCTCGCCAAGAAGGTCCACGGGATACTCGTTCGTGCCGAGACTCGCTAGTCTCAGCGGGTCTCTAAGAAATAGAGCTTGCAAACCAGAAGCTCCTCTATGCAAATTGAGTCATGTAGGGAATTAATATTACAGGCCTGCGGGCGTGACAGTAAGCGGGAGAAGTGTCATCCGGGCTGCTAACGACGTCTTAGACTTGCAAAAGATCAGATTGGCCCCTGAGAAAAGGTGTCTTGTCACCTGCCGCAAAGTTTAACTAAGTAGAGTACACCAGCCTATCAAAGTGTAAATCACCCTTGTGTAACCAATAAATACGAAAAAATTTCCAAAAATTAATTTGAATTATAATAAAAATTTAAAAAAAACCTGCCGAAAAACCTAATTTCCGGCACATGCGAACTAAAAAAAGTTGATGCCCCTGTGTCAACAATAAGTAAACACTGTCAGCCATTGATCCATCCATTAAGCATCAGACTGCCATGGCCTCTATGAAGTAAGAAAAAAGGAAAAATTATAGTTTAGAAAAAAAACTAAAAAACACACTTTAATAGAAAAACCAACTAAAAAATAGAAAATATATTTGAATAAATTTGAATTTAAAAAATAGTGTAAAATAAAAAATGTATGTTATTTAAAAAAAAGTGTGGGGTGCATGGTGTCAATAGTTATAATTATTTTATTGACAAATATTATCATTTTGATAATATCTTTAAAAGCACCCCATGTTTTTTTTAATAACATACATTTTTTTATTTTACACTACTTTTAATTCAAATTTATTCAAATTTATTTTCTATTTTTTAGTTGGATTTTCTATAAATGTGTGTTTTTTTAGTTTTTTAAACTATTATTTATTTTCTACTTTTTAGTTTGGTTTATTTATAAAAGCGTGTTTTTTTTTTAAATTTACAACTGTCATTTGTTCTAATCTACTATTAATTCCGTGATAACTATAAGTAACTTTAATTGTTTTCCAAATTGTTAATGTGTACAGCTGTAGTGATAGTCAAATCTCGATTTTAGAAGGCATTCAATGATTTTAACGTTATCAATATATACAGTGAGACTTAATGGTATTAGGTTATTGACGAACAAGTGATATCTACCAGTCTTACATACTGTACGAAATTAATGCTGTGAAGCAGGAAAGGATGGGAGTTACGGATTAATTAAATACGAGAAGCGTTCCACATTTACATAACAGGAATTTTGGGAAGGATAAGGATTTAGAAAGGATGAGGAAAGGATCTTTTCAATGAGAGTGTCTAGAATATGTGAGAAAAATTCGGATAGCCCGGACTGGGATTTGAACCCAGAGCCTTCCAATGACATGTCGGCTGCTCTACCATCGGGCGCTCGATGTACGATAAATATGGAACAAAGAGCCCCACGCTTTGTTCACAATAATACAAGTATTTTTCATTCATTATTGTTTTAAGCTTATTTTAAAAATTATTTTTCACTTTTTAGTTCGATGTGTTTATTATTTTTTTCAAACTAGGTATATTTATTTTTCACTTTTTAGTTTGAATAGAATGATTGACGAAGTCCCAGACTAATTACAGTTAGATTTACAGCACCAATCCTAAAATTTGTTGAAAATAAAACAAAAACTATTGTTTTTCAGGTAAGGACAGGATTAGAACCCACGACCGATGAATCTATAGGTTGACGCCATCGTAGACCCGCGCCTTAATCCGCTCGGCCAATAAACCAACTCTCGGGGTAAAATTGTAATAATACTAATACCGCGAGTGCTCGAGATGGAATTCTAGGTAGACGGTACGCATGCGCCGACTGCACGGTTGTCTCACTTGCTCTCACACAGAGGCTGAGTGATGAAATTATTTAATCCTGTCAATCCTAATTAGGATAATGAGATAAACTTATTAAATTAGTGTATTGTCACCGGTCCTCGATAAGTGTACGAAGTTTAGATTAAATCTGTCCTTTTAAAGTGGGTCAAAATCGAGTGCAAAGGAGTCGGTTACAAGCATACAAATAAACATACAGGTGAAGCTGATATAAAGCGTGTAAAAACACTAGGAGCTACTAATTCCTATAGAGCTGGCATGCGTCCCCTCACACCAGGTACTGGTCGTTTCCCTGTTGCTCTCCCTGCTTCTCTTTCCGCTGCCATCTCTTCCTGCATGTTGGGCAGTCCCAAAGGCGACCACCTGCTCTTCGAATCTGGGTACCTGGAGAATCATATAATACTTCTTCAATGCCCTGAGAATATCTACTTCATTACTGGTGTTTCTGGAATTTGCGCCATTGTAGGGCTCCAGTCCAGTTCTCCTTGTCCTGATGCTTGTGTTACTTGAGGCACTGCGTGCGGCTTTGTTTTCCAGAACATGGACCAAAGCCTCGCATCTCTTCATGTGCCAGGCAAAACGAATAGTTTGCTGATCCTCCGCATCTCTGAGTCCATCTATAAACGCACAGGTGGCTAGCTGCTGTCGAGACTCTGTTAGTGAATCTGGGTTTGGCGAGGTGTACGAGATGCTCAATGTTAGCTTAGAATTCCGGGAATGTTTCCGAGGATCGCTGTTGATGTGTATTCAGGGCCGTTCTATACACCTCGTCCATGTGTCGGTCACCATACCTTAGCTCAAGAGCTTTGACTAGTGCAGCGTAGTATTTCTGCCCCGGAACTGGTATAGTCTGAAGCATCTCGAGCTGAGATCCTCGCAGGGCCAGTATAAGTGCTGTAGCTTTATTTTCGTCGCCCCAGCCATTCATTTCAGCAGCTGCCTCGAAGTGTTGCTTGCAGACAGCCCACGACGGTTGGTCATCAAAGTTGGGTGGCTTGAATTTTGGGTGGCTGTTTGCAAGGCCTTCCTCCTTCTCTTGCCCGGAAGAACTTCTTGAGACGTAGCACCTGTAGCATCCTTGATCATTCGTCGGCATTCTACAGTTACAGCTGATACTTGCTGTTAGTGGCCTGCTCAAGTTGAGCTAGCTATTGCGCCATTTTTTGCTATATGTTGCTATATATTTTGGGCCAGATGCTTCTTTATGCGCATTGAGGGTGAGATTTTAGTATACATCAGAAATGCAATAAAAAAGATTTTCATTACACAACAGAAATTTAACAGATTGAAAGTCCAATACACATGCATGAGCCACTTCTATAGCCTCGAGGCGAAGACATCAATATAACGAATCCACACGTGGAAACATGAGTCCGTATCTATTAACTTTTGTAAACATCGAGGGATGAACTAAGCATATTGGTGTGCCAAAGTAAACTTTATGGTAGTGAAACTAGCCTGTAATCTTTTTTTTTTAAGTTGAATATACATAACAAGATGCAATTGCAATTTAAAAATAACTATTTTTTATTAGACAGGAAAACTTTATTGGAAAATTTTGGCCTCAAAGATATTTAACATTTTTTTTGTTTCCTATAGCATTAAAAATGCGGTGCTGATTTTTTAAGTATTTTTCAAACTAAAAGTTGCAGTCAAATAGATGTTTCGTTATAATCTTCTCCGCAACCAATACATTCATTTTCATTCCACTCTTCTGGTAGACCATCGTTACTTTCATTATTTAGAACTGGAGAGTCTTCACTTTCCGATGAATGAGGCAGACTTGAATTTCCTTAATTTCTTCTTCCTCTTCTCGTAGAAAAATTGATTTTCCTCTTTTTTTGCATGATGTGTCCTCCTGATGTTAAATTTGGCCTGTTTTTTTTTTCTCTTTTTGTTTTTGTTCTTTTACTTGTTTTCATTTTTCTCGTTCCGCTCTTTTGTTCAATTTCTTTTCTTGCTCTTCTTTTCGTGTTTTTTTTCTTCTTCTTAAACACTGCTACGTTTTCAGAAGAGTTGAGAATTTTGGCTAGATGTGCTGGTTTACCTCTTCGTCGTACTAATTTAGCTTTCGTTACCAAGGGTACTGGAGAAATATCATACAACATTTTTCTGGGTGTTAACTCTTTCGACGAAATGTTTTGCGGTATCTTTTCAGGTGTAGCAACATTGCATCTTTTTGCGTAAGCTGTCTCACTATCGGAAATCCCAAGGGACGGTGAAATGTTCTCTGTTGAGGTCCCTGGAATAGAAGTTTGAGAAGTCACAGGCAAATAGGAGAGGTTATCTATCAAAATCCTGGAAGAGAACTTTGAGAAGTCCCTTGGAAAGACGAAATATTCTCTCCTGAATTTACTACAAAACATTTTCTAGAACTGATGACACTTTGTTCAGTCGGTGTATCAACATGTTCAGTTTCTGGCTGGGTCCCATCTGAAGATAGGTTCTGCCCATTGGTGTTTGTAAGAAAGGCATGTTCTGGGATTACATTAGGGTTGAAAGGTATAATTCCTGTAGCTCTAAATGCAGAGATGCCATTTTCAACTGATGCTGACTTGTTCCAGGCAGCACTCAGCATTTCTCCGAACTGTAGCCTTGTTAGTTTTCTTGAAGGGTTGTTTCCCATGAAGTTTTTGCATGCCTTAAAGTAGTATGACTTCAGAAACTTAAAAAATACCCGGTATAATGGTTGGAGCCAATGTGTTGTGTGGCTTGGGAGACTCAACAAAATGATTCCGTTGCTCTCTGCAAATTCGAGCATCTCTGTGTTGCTAATGTGTGATATATAGCTATCCACTATTAGTAGAACATATCCTTGTGATTTTCTTGGGGTGAAGTGGTTTCGAAGCCATTTCAGAATTTACATAGGCTGATTTTTGTGACATCTTAACCACAGATCCCGGAGGCATTACATATGTGTACTCGTCTTTAGAGTTATAGCCCTTGAAAATACAATATGGAGGAATAAATGAACCTTCTCCGCTCTATGTAAACTCTTCTCTGTCCATAGGCCTCGAGTGGAAATGCCTTTACTTTGGTAAAATGTGGGGTTTTTCCTGGGGGGAAAAAGGACCCAAAAAATTAACTACTATAGTCTACTGATAAAATTAGTAAAAACAACATGTCTCATGGTTTTAAGAAGACATAGTTAAATAAAATACATTATTTAAATTATCACATAAGGGTTTATTAGTGTACAATTTCCGAAGCAATGCGCCTAGCTGCTGTAACAACATTAAGGAAAACAAACCACGGTGCCCTAAGTATCACAAGTATCTATATCTGTGAGTATAATTTTCTGACAAACGCTTTAAATTACTGTACTCATTGTTATTATAATTAAAAGAGCAAAATGTTTGCCGGAGGATCAAACGTGTTTTTTTAAATAAGTTATCAATTATTAAAATAGCATATATTTAATTGTTATTTTGATTTTATGTATGTAGGCCAGTTATTTTATACACAAAAACCTTCTGCCAAACCGGCTTCCACAATAATTTTAAAATCTTTATCTACAGATTATTTTATTTAGGCTACTGAAAGGTATTTTCTTCTACGTGTTCCTAACTTGTAGTCCTTGGTATTTCCTCGTAGGCAATAACCTTTCATATACCAATACTAATTCTGATCCTACCTCTCTCAGTTTTAAGAATTGTTTCTAGAAGTTTGTGTCTGAAAGTCAAAATTACAGTGTGTCAAAAGTATGTTAAATACTAATCTCGTGACTAGACCTGTTAATGACGTGTAAACAAATTCAAAGGTAATATTTATATTTACGTGTAAGGTTTTGTGCAGACGGTGACAATATACTTCGACAAGCACAATATCACACTTTATATAAATAACTTAATTAAAATAATTTATGTTAAAATACAGATGGAATTTGTTATCACTCTCGACTTCCAAGCATCTAATAATTCTCTCATTAGAGTAAATTATCTTTAAGATAAAATGTTAATCATTTGTGTGTTATTTATTTTAAACTAGCTTCAGTCCGCAGAGCGTGGACTACTGGGTACGTAACTTGCAGTACCCGTCAAACAAAATAGCAACATGTTCTTTCAATATCAAGTTCCATCTATACTATCTAATATTATTTAGTTCGGGATCGCGATTCCGTAATTTAAATGATAAATCTAAAGATGAACAAGTACACGGTCTTTCCATAGAAAGAATATGTTCGATACCATAAAAGATTCTAGTTCGGTGAAAATTGTTCGTCTTGTTTAAATCGTAATTCGTGAGGATACTTCTTTAATCAGCGAGTCTTCGGGTGATGGGGTAAGGAACCAAACCTTGCTGCAGGATACCCACGAGACGTGTAGGTGCTCGAAGAATCCTTGGTTCGCCTCAGTCGGGACTGCGAACTCGGTGTTGCTCCTCCGGTCTCTAGCGGGCGGCAGGAATACGCGCCGTCACGACTCCATCCTTCGGGCTGCGGGCGGGAACTGGGCTGGACTGCACGACGGTCATCCTTCCCGGGCTCGAACTGCGACTTTTCGTTCTTCGACAGGATTCTTCTTTCTTCAGGATGATCAACGACATCTATTCTTCGTAGTTTCAAAGCAATTTACATCCATTGGACGATCTCTTGAATCTGGATATTCGTCGACTTCTCTTCTTAAATAATTGTTGGAATTCTTGACGTTTGAGTTTTATCTTCGTTGATTCAAATTAGTAGTTCCTTCGAAATCTCATTCAATATTAGCATTAATAAACATTTTTAATTCTTCTATAAATATTCAGTTATCAATTAATGTCGAAATCGTTGCGTTTCTAGATGTTGCCTTCATCGAGTCTCAATTCGTTCTAAAAAGAATCTTTTCCCCGTCACTAATAAACGACTTTCTTAAGGTTGTTGATAAAACAAAACTATTAAAATTACTACCCATTACTGTCGTTGTTCATCTTTAAATTAATAGTGGTTTCAATCAAAATACTGCTATTCTAGCCTTGACAATAATTTAAAATAAAAATTAGCATAGAGTAATACATAGACAAATCGATAACCAAAGAAATTTACATTCTGAATCAATCATAGATTACAAATATAAACATTCGGAATAAAGTGTAATTAAACAGAATAAATATTAAAGGAAATTAAATATTTACTTTCTATAAAGATAAATATTGCCGTTATACTACTATTCCTTCAAAATACCCTGTTCACACTACACATATACGAGTATACCATGTACACCACTAAAATAAGTGGTCCGTCTATCCCTAAATGTGTCTGGTCCATCTATCCCAAAACTATGGGAGAGATGGACCAGTCAAAAACTACGATATTCTTTGGAAAACAAAGCTCCACGTAAGCTTACAGTAAAGCAGAAAGTTAAAATATACCCTTAACAATGTGAATATAATAAAATCATGCATTAAAATAGTCAAAACATTAAAATAACTGAATGCATTAAATTACTAGTTTATGAAATATTAGCAGTGGTCCGTCTCTCCCGGTGGTCCATCCATCCCGGAACTACCCTATATATATATATATATATATATATATATATATATATATATATATATATAAAATCACTTGATGTTGGTTCGCCATCTTTCTGAGACTTCCACAGATGGCATCACCGTGGTGACACATTTCCGTTCCAAGCGACTCCCGTTTCATTCATGAAATTACTCCCACCAAATGCCGTACACCAAGAGCTAATATTTTTACACATCAAAATCTTTTTCGAAACAACTTTCGGCTCGCTGTTCTTCGTAAGAGCAGTTATAGTAAAAGACGTTATGTCGACTGCTTGTCTTTTCGCGATGTTTGGCGCGTTTTGATCACAGTGACGTCTACAGGACGATAGATTTCTTACCACCAGTTTGTATCTACATTTTTATTTAGAATTAAATTTAGAATCACACGGTTAATGATGAAAAATGCATTTAATAATTTTTTTCACTTCTAAATGTGCTATCAATTATTATTATAACATCTAAATCTAGTTAACGTACGCATAAATATGCGTATTTCATGTTATATTGAATTCATGAAAATTTAAAATTTTTAAACATAATTGTGACATTTTTTACTTCACTTTTTTCTCTCGCGTTCTACAAATTTCACTAAAATATTAACCTTCTCCTTTTCTGTCCATATGCATTCGAAATACTCTACTTATGCTCATAAGTGTAAATGATTCAGTAAGTTTCCATCAGAAGCTTTAATCAGGGTTGCATACAGAATTTACTACTGGGCGCGGGGATGGGTGGGTAGTGTGCCATTGCACATTTGTAGTAATGCGCATGCTCACTTTATCTATTTTATAGTTATTGTTTTTATTTATTTTTTGTATAGCAAACTGGGAGCCATAATTTTTTTTTTATTCTTGAATTTGTAAATCATCTTGTAACCAACAATTTCAGCATAATTTATATTTATAAAAGGACAAGTTTGTGTGTTAAAATTCTTATATTAGTTTTACAACAAAATAATTTTACTTCTGTCCATAATGAATGTTGATTTGGGAAATCGCACTATATTGTAACTCTATTTGTTTTACATGTGCAGTCTTTCATGTCTCAACTCTATGGTCTTCTTCAGTTGCACAAAATAATACGTCTTTCTTTTTGAAGCATGTCGGCCATGATGTAACTGTTCCTTAGCTTCGGCCGTTTCTTAATCTCTTGACATCAATGTCTTAATTAATTCTCCGTACACCGCAAGTGGTGAGTAAAATCGCATATTCCTTCAAGAATATGTGGAAATGATATTTTGTTCAATTATCTTATTTTGTAAAACATTTATGTACAGTGTGTGTGCGGAAGGCGTGGGTGGCCATGGGCGCGATTACTTCGTGACACACAACTTCTTCGTCACCTGAGTCATGGTGCTCCTCAGTGCCTGATGCAGCTCGTCTAATCAGGAAAGATCTTCTTTGTTACTTTCTGCATGCAGAAGAGCAACCATGAGCCACCACATATCAAAAGATAAAATTTTAACCTAACATTTTCGGCATTGTTTTGGACTAATAATTAATTTTTTTTTACTTAACCTATGTAATTTTTAACCTATGTAATTCTTAACATCAAAATCAATGTGCTTAACTTAAATATCTAAAGGGGCCCCTTATCTTAACATTTATTTTTACTATAAGTATGACTGTATACTCATCAATTGATATTAAACTTGTTATTGTTATTATTTAAAGTAAAAGAATTTAAAGAAAAGAAAATATAAGGAACAGAGAAACGATATTTCTGTATTCATTAAACTAAAACCACTGTTTGTATTAATTTTGACTAGTATATATATTTAACTATTTTATCCTGTAATATGGCCTCCCCAGTCGGCTCAAGGTTCTCATGATTTTCTACACGCCTAACAAGGCACCATTGAGCCCGTTCCCCATGCTTTCACTGTTGGCCTCTGTACCTCCTTGGTATTTGGCCAGGTTGAGGTAAAGAGGGCGGCAGAGCTTGGTAGCAGAGCATGGTTGTTCTGGTGTTTTGTTGGTCGTGTTCACGTGTGTAGATGTTTGTCTTGCATGTGTCCACCCTCAGATGTGCATGGCTTGGTTGTGGCAATAGTTATTTACTGTTGTTTTTATTGTGGTAGTTTTGTTATTTGTTATTTTCATTATGTCCTCTTCAATCATCCCTGATTTCCTCATAAAGGAAGAATTGATCTTTGAGTGTCAATTGCGTGGCATTTCATGTGAAAACGCCACAGTGGCACATTTGCGTAAAACATTGCGTTTGGCTCTTCAGAACAGCACTCCAGTTAATCATGACCTTTTGATAACAGTGAACCCTAATGAGGAGTATAAAACCTGCACGAGTAAGATACTAGTTTTACAGGAGTTGGTTACAAACTTAGATGATGAGAATTTTGCCGTAACGCTCCCTCGTGTCAGAAATCGTTTGAATCACTTGAGTACACGCATTAAGTGTTTGCTTGATGTTCACACACCTAAACTGTCTGAGTTACAAGTTGCCTCACTTGAAAATATGATGGAGGAGATTCAGAATTTAGTTGAGACTGTTGGTAACGCTGAATCTCAGTTCTCGTTAGTGCGTGATGTAACACCTATCACATCCTTGACAAATATTTGTGAACAGTTGAGCAGGGTGACATTGCCCACTTCCACTGTCCCGAATCCACTTATTTCGTCAGCTCCTGGTCCGTCCAAGGTAGACTTTGATCCTGTCGGCAACGTTTGTAGCCCTATGTCCATTCCTAACCTAACCAACCCAGCCTATACCACATCCACTCAGTCCACGAGTCGGAACCCTCATGTTGTATTTAGTACATCAGCAAGCTCGACACATAATCCTACTCCCACTAGAAATTTTGCGCTGCCAAGTGTGTTTGGTAAACTTACTCATCCTCTCGAAACAATGTTGAAAGACTTCCCGGCCACTGATGGGTTGCACATACCTAAAATTTTAAATTTCCTTAAGATTATTGTTAAATTGCGACAAAGCAACACCATCCATGAGTCGCAGATCTTGGAAACTATTTATCCTTTCACTTTTGGGCCTTTAGCCGAAAGGACTCAGCTGGCTATTGCCCAGAACCTTTCCTTCGATGCCTACCATGAGAATATCCTTAGTTTTTTTATTCCCTTCAGGTTGCTTACACAATTGCAATTAAATAATTTCAATCGGTTACAGAAACCTGATGAACCACTTCCTGTGTATGTAAATGAGGTTAAGGAGGCCGCTGCCATTTTGCGACTTGGTGTAACTGAACAAGAGATTGTTAACACCATCCTAGAGGGGCTTTCCCCTGATGAGAGATCTCGGTTAGTCTTTCTCAGCAAACCCTCCACATTTTCCGAGCTCGACAGAATGTGTATCCATTCGCAAAATGTTAGGTTTGCGGATCATCACCGTAACCTACAGTTTGCCCACCCCACATTTAAGACTCAAAACTATGGTTTTCACAGTTCATGTAATACCACACAGGTTAATCCTAACATTAGGAAGAGTAGTTTTTACAACCAAACAAAAACTAAGCCAGACAATCAAGCACAAGGTCAATTTTGTAATTATTGCAAAAGAAATAACCATGTCATCAGAGACTGCAAGGTTCTGCAACAAAAAAACGCCAGAAGCAGGGATGTAAGGTGAGCGACTTACCCTGCAAGCAAGATCGGAAGCCTAATTCACAGTATAATGCTCACGTTCTTCAGCAGATTAACTCAGCTCTTTGTTTTCAAACATATTTTGGAGTACGAAAACACTTTCCAGATCAAGTTTGTAAGGTTAACTCCCCTAATATTGTGGGAATAAATTCCGTGCCAGTACCTCGTATTGTGGTATCGTTTGGTTCCTTTGATACTCCTGCTTTAGATGATTCGGGTTCTACACGTTCTATCATTTCCTATGAGTTGTTCACCAAATTAAAGGAAGCTAAGGGCATAAAATCAATTGTAAAAGGCGATTTCAAGTGCTATTCTGCTTCTAATGATATTTTAACCATAGATTGTTGCGCCACTATTAAATTAAAAATAGCAAATTTCACTTGGGTTTTCCCTTGCTTGGTATGTAAAAATATAGGTTTGGATTGTATTCTCGGAGCAGACTTTATGATGAAAACCGGACTTATACTTGATGTGCAAGAAAAGTGTATTTTCTTTAAGTTCCTACCTAAACTCAAAATTCGGTTTGCTGACAGTAACCAGCACCTTGATAACCTTGCTGAAATCAATGTACACAACTCTAGTAAAATTGAAAGTGATACTTTGAGCTATCTGTCTGATGAACAGCGTATTGCTATCAGAAAACTATGTGAATCATTTTCTAAAGTTCTAACCTCCGAATTAGGTCTTACCAACCTCTTGGAATATGAGATTAAGCTAAAAGATAGCAGCTATGTTAAAAATCAACCTTACAGATTGGCACCCATTCAGATGAATCTTTTGCGAAACGAAGTACAGCAACTTTTGGATAAAGGCTATATTGAGCTGTCTACCTCTCAGTATGCGAGTCCTGCATTTCTAGTTCCTAAATCTAATGGTAAGCAACGAATGGTGGTCGATTTCCGTCGTGTAAATCAAAAGATTAAGATTGAATCAGTTCCTTTGCCCGATCTACATTCAGCTCCTCATTGGTTTGCTAAAGCTAAGTACTTTACCACCATTGATTTAAATTCAGCATATCATAAAATCCCTCTCAAAAAAGAATCTAAGCACATCACTAGTTTTTGTGTACCCTGGAATTTATACCAGTTTACGCGAGTTCCTTTTGGGCTTGCTACTGGAGCTCAAGTCCTCACACGATTATTGGATCAAATTTTTCATGACATTAAATTTAAATTTGTATACAATTATTTGCATGATCTTGTTATATATTCTGAAAATTTTGAGGAACATCTTCAACACTTGAGAGAAGTTTTCTCTCGTCTTGAGAAAGCAGGCTTAACCGTTAACCCACAAAAGATTAAAATTGCTGTCCCAGAGATTTCATTCCTTGGTCATAAAATTTCTTCTCAAGGTATTTCCATCGATCCAGAACGTACAAAATCCATTAGAGAGTTTCCTCCACCCCGCGATGTTAAAGGTATAGCTAGATTTATCGGTATGGTCCAGTTTTTTGGAAAATGTATTCCTAATTTGGCCGAGAAGGCCGTTCCTTTGAATCAACTCCGTAAAAAGAATGTGAAATTTGAATGGGGAGAAAAACAACAAAAAGCTTTTGAAACACTAAAGAATGATATAATGAGTCCACCAGTACACCGTATGGCAGATTTTTCGAGACCTTTCATTTTGCAAACCGATGCTTCAGGTTCAGCAATAGGGGCGGTTTTAGCACAAGAGTTTGATGGTGCCCGCCATCCGATAGCTTTTGCATCCCGGACTCTGACCAATCAAGAGAAGGTAGCATCTATTTATGAATTGGAATGTCTCGCTGTTGTTTTTGGTATAGATAAGTTCAGGCCTTACTTAGAACATACAGAATTCCTTTTGGTAACGGATAATCAAGCTCTATCATGGCTCTTGGCGCACCCACGACAATTAGGCAAAATCGGTCGTTGGGTCATGAAAATCTCATCTCTAAAATTCAAGGTTCAGCATATAAGAGGAACACAGAATGTAATTGCTGATACGCTTTCACGTATGTTTGATTGTTCACAGCCTAGTAAGGAGGAAGCCACTTGTAATGTTTTGGTCACTGATTTCCCTTTAGCCTTCAAGACTATTCAGGCTCATCAGGAGGAAGATGAGGAATTGCAGAAAATTGTCCAAAATTTGAGTTCAGGTATCCAACAAAAACCATATTTTCTGTCCAAAGATATCTTGTTTTCCAAAACTCGAAACAATCAGAAACGTATTGTTCTTCCCAAAATATTGAAACCCCTGGTATTCGAATATTTTTATTCCTCGCCTATTGGTGCTCATATCGGTATATATAAAACTATTGGGGCTATTAAAAGGCATTTTGTTTGGAAAGGCATGTATGCTGAGGTGGCTGATAGAGTCAAACAATGTCATCTTTGTGCACTTAGTAAACCTGCTCAGAATACCCATTTAGGTTTTTTGTCTTCTGAAATATCCGACAAACCTATGCAAAAATTATTTGTTGATTTCGTAGGCCCTTTTCCAAGGAGTAAAGATGGAAATAGTATCTTATTAGTTTGTGTGGATGCATTTTCCAAATTTGTTTGGTTGATTCCTTTAAGAAAAGCTGATGCTCCATCCACGATTCGGGCCCTTCAAACCTACATATTCCAAAGTTTTGGGGTTCCTTCATCAATAGTTTCGGATAATGGATCACAATTTACTTCCAAATTATTCGAAATTATGTGCTTCACACATGGTATACGTCATATCACGTTGTCACCATACTATCCTCCACCTTCGCATGCGGAAAGGTTCAATCGTAACCTCCGTTCGGCCTTAATTGCCTTCCATGCGAAAGATCAAGTTAGTTGGGACAAAAATCTGCGTTGGCTTCAGATGGCTTTTAATTATTCACGTCATGAGTCACATAAATCTTCGCCTTTCAATTTGATGTTCACCTATGCTCCGAACAATCCCTTGTCTAATCTTTGGTCCTTGGATGACCTGTTACCTAAGGATTCTAAAAACATTAAAGTAATTTGGGCAGCTGCCCTTAAAAACCTTAAGCACTCACATGAAAGAAGTCGTATTAAATATGATAAGAATCGAGTCAAAAATCCTTTTCGACGAGGTGACCTCGTCTTATGCAAGTCACGTCCTACCAGTAAAGCAGTGGATAAGAGGATGGCGAAACTGTCTTTTCGCTGGTCAGGCCCTTATCACATCCAATGCTTTTTAACCCCAGTGACAGCTGCCCTAGCTGATCCTGACACGGGTTCTTATGTGACCAGAGCTCACATTTCACACTTAAAAAGGTATCACTCTCCACCTCCAGTTTGAATTGTCCAATGTTGGGAACTGCAGGTCCTTTCGTTTGGTCTTCACTGCAGGTGTTTACTTTTGTCCGATCCTTGACTTAGTTTGATCGTGGCTTGATCACCCACTGATCCTAGTCTTGAGGATTCAGAATTTATTTAACTTTTTTTTCCAGAACAGGCCTATTCTTTATACATATTACATAAAAGGTAGAGAAACAAAAAAACCATGGTAGTAATTTAAGTTTTAATAACATCTATTATTTTATCTTTGTTTAGGGTATGTTTTTATGGGTATGCTCTAGTTTAGATCACATGATGTGTGGGTAATATCTGAATAATGTTGGGTATTATTAATAATTAGAAATCTTGAAATGTTGTTTTATTTTATATTTCACTATCCAAAGGTGTTTTCCTGTGTTCTTGTTTTAGTGTCGCTGTGAATCTCCCGTCTCCTGTATTTCCTTGTGGTCGTGTGCCATGTTCGGGGTCTTGTGCCTCCTTGTTTGTGCCTACTCCTTCGCTCTTGGAAGAGTTACGGTAAATCATTTGAATTCTGGTATTCTCTTCGAAAAACAAGATTCGCTCATCTTTTCGGACAATGTTTATTCCATTGTGCTTGACTTCAATTTAGTTCAACTTGAAAATGAAAGTAAACAATTGGATGTTTTTCTGAACAAAGTTATTTCACTGAATAGTGGTCATCACGATGACGAAGCTTGGAATCAGAATTTTGCGTTTGTGGTCAAACAACTACAAGAAAACTTTATTGCATACAAAACTGAGACTATGGCTTTAACTTCACTTCTGCCCCATCGCCCTAGAAGGCAAAAACGTGGTTGGTTTAATTTTGGTGGTTCTATATTGAAGACAGTTTTCGGTACCCTAGATAGTGATGATTTGACTGTCTTAGAGAAAAGACTGAAAGTGGTTAACGAGAATCAAGATGACATTTCTAACAGTATGTTACATCATATGATTGTGGTCAAGAATTTAGAAGACAGAGTCATAAACAACACTATTCTCATTAAAAATTTGGCGTTACATTATCTAAATAGCCATAATGAATTTTACAAAGCATTAAACAGCTCCATCCATGAAGTCTGGGACAAAATCACATTAATAAGTTGGAGAATTGATCTAAATACCCTTTTGTTTAGGGTTAGTGAGACATTATCTAGTGCTCGGCTGGAAATTTCCGATCTAAGACAAGCTATTGAAAACAGTGTTCATGGACAACTAAGTTCCACTCTTTTAACACCCACGGTGTTTATTGATCTTTTGTTTAAAATTCAACAGTATATTGCACTACCCTTGCATATGTTGGCTACAATTTCGCATGATAATCTCTACATGTTTTATGGTTTGAGTAAGGTCCAAGCCATCGTCTATAATGGTTCATTAAATGTCATTGTTAACGTGCCTCTAGCAAACAAGGATAGCATTTTTGAGGCTTATAACATTTTCGCCTTCCCATTTTTCTCTTCTGAGTTCAAACATTATCTTTTACTCAACGTGCACGACACTTTGTTGGTTAGTCCAGACAGAAAAATATTTGCTCCTGTGTTTTCTTCTTCTCTCTCGGGTTGTAAAAAAATACGGTGTAACCTTATGTTCCCCGACCTTTCCGTTTTTTGATGCTCATGTCAGTAATTGTGAGTTTAACCTTTTTCTTGGTAAACCCACTTATGAAATTTGTGATAAAAAGCTTTGTTTCACTGGATTTACCTTTCCTTCAAAAAACCAATACACTTTGGTTATTCGCTAGTAATCATTAATTGGATGTTACCTTACTGTGTCGATCAACTGCGGAGTCATTTCCACCTTTAACTATTTCTTTAATTGGTAGTGGATATATAAATAATGTTTCCCATTGTGACATTGTAAGCCCATTTTTCAAAACTTTCGGGTCAGTAATTTCTACTTTACATTTCAATCTAACTTTACCTTCTATTCACATACCAAAATTTAATTTTAACCTCAGCAAGCCGTCCTTTGCATCACTCCCTAATTTAACCATCAATGCTTCTCTTATTAAGGATATTAATGGTATGTTAAAGTCCCGTCCTAACGGTGCTCCTTTTCACGATGTAGTTAATCTCTTTCGTCCGAAGCAACAACACGTTGAGTCCTACTCTCACTTTAACCTTGCTGCCATATCCATATCCTCCCTGGTCTTAATTTGTATCCTCATTTTGAGCGTTATCCTGTTCTTGAAGTTGCGCTCCATCTCGACCACCCCCCCAAATCCTTCACCTCCTATCCCTTCCGGGACAATGTTGTTTCCCTTAGCCTCGTCGTCTAATGTGGAATAGTAATTTTTTATATATATATAGCTAAGTGTTTATGTGGGTATTGTTGTAATTGGGATGTTATTTTAGTTTTGGGACCTATTAACTGTTGCCACTCACCGGCTGTTGCCCTTTGAGGGGAGGAGTGTGTGCCATTGCACATTTGTAGTAATGCGCATGCTCACTTTATCTATTTTATAGTTATTGTTTTTATTTTTTTTTGTATAGCAAACTGGGAGCCATATTTTTTTTATTCTTGAATTTGTAAATCATCTTGTAACCAACAATTTCAGCATAATTTATATTTATAAAAGCACAAGTTTCTGTGTTAAAATTTTTATATTAGTTTTACAACAAAATAATTTTACTTCTGTCCATAATGAATGTTGATTTGGGAAATCGCACTATAGTGTAACTCTATTTGTTTTACATGTGCAGTCTTTTATGTCTCAACTCTATGGTCTTCTTCAGTTGCACAAAATAATATGTCTTTCTTTTTGAAGCATGTCGGCCATGATGTAACTGTTCCTTAGCTTCGGCCGTTTCTTAATCTCTTGACATCAATGTCTTAATTAATTCTCCGTACACCGCAAGTGGTGAGTAAAATCGCATATTCCTTCAAGAATATGTGGAAATGATATTTTGTTCAATTATCTTATTTTGTAAAACATTTATGTACAGTGTGTGTGCGGAAGGCGTGTGTGGCCATGGGCGCGATTACTTCGTGACACACAACTTCTTCGTCACCTGAGTCATGGTGCTCCTCAGTGCCTGATGCAGCTCGTCTAATCAGGAAAGATCTTCTTTGTTACTTTCTGCATGCAGAAGAGCAACCATGAGCCACCACATATCAAAAGATAAAATTTTAACCTAACATTTTCGGCATTGTTTTGGACTAATAATTAATTTTTTTTTTACTTAACCTATGTAATTTTTAACCTATGTAATTCTTAACATCAAAATCAATGTGCTTAACTTAAATATCTAAAGGGGCCCCTTATCTTAACACTTATTTTTACTATAAGTATGACTGTATACTCATCAATTGATATTAAACTTGTTATTGTTATTATTTAAAGTAAAAGAATTTAAAGAAAAGAAAATATAAGGAACAGAGAAACGATATTTCTGTATTCATTTAACTAAAACCACTGTTTGTATTAATTTTGACTAGTATATATATTTAACTATTTTATCCTGTAATATGGCCTCCCCAGTCGGCTCAAGGTTCTCATGATTTTCTACACGCCTAACAAGGCACCATTGAGCCCGTTCCCCATGCTTTCACTGTTGGCCTCTGTACCTCCTTGGTATTTGGCCAGGTTGAGGTAAAGAGGGCGGCAGAGTAGGTACCGACTGCCTGACGCCCCCCCCCCCCCCTTCATCGCCGGCCCTCATCATTGCAAAAACCTGTGAACCGGTCAGGCTCCCTCAGAAAAAAAATTTTTAAATGTTAACAGGTAAGAAGAACGATTTTTTCACCATATGATTTTAAAAAATTTAAACCAAAAACAGATTAAGACATTAAAAAATAATACGAGAGAAAAACAGTTCTAAGGTTTACCAATAATATCTAAATAGTTATAACTGAGGTAGAACATTTGACCCAAAATAAGCTATTAATAACACAGCCATCTTTGAAAAGTATTTACAATAAAAAATGCCCTAATTTAACTTTATACGCCATTTCAACCAGAGCATCTTTAACCCTTCTTGGGGATGATAATTTGGGCCGGGGGGGGGGGGGGGGGTTGAAGCACGTAAACTTTTATCTCCTCCCCATTTCTGGACCCATCTCCGCTGTAATTTGGAGCGTGGGAATATATATTTTTATATAAATATACATGCAGTAATGCAAACTGTAAATGAATTGTTGTTTACAGTAATTTTATTTTTTGGATTTGTTTTCATTTCTTTATACTAATTTGCACTTGTATAAACCAATTTCGGTGATGCAAACCAGCTTCAGGCAGGTACTAGCACTAGGGAAGAGATGAACATAATTGTCCTTACACTAATAAACATAAGGAACACTAGAATGTGAAATACTGCCTACTAAATTATATTTAATCAATTTATGCGATAGTTTAAAAAATTGCCAATTTTTTTTTAAATAATTTTTCGACAACGTGTTCAAATGTTTGTACTTAACGCACTAGAGTTATTATTAGTTCCAATGATATGGTTTTTAAAAAGTATTCTTAGTAGAGGCTATGGTTAAATATGTATGGTTTGCATGCAACAGAAGCAGTTGCAAAATAATATAGGCAATTTATTTTCGATTGTTTATAAAATATTGGAGCTGATTCTTTGGGTATTTATATCATGTGTAATGTTGCGAGTGTAGAGATTGAGTTCAATCATAATTCCGAAATTGCTGTAAACGCTTTTTAATGAAAATAAGAAAGGCTATGCCTAACACTTGCGACAATATGTTTCCTTTGTCCGAAAAGAGTTCGTAACACTAAATAATGCATAAGAAGTTCATGTTTACATACGTTCTCAAATATTAAACTAAAGCTCTTTTTTTGTAGAACAAACTTCAAAAACTTCATACACGGGTTTTAACGTCTCCAAAAATCCCTACTCAGGTGGTTCTTTTTCACGGAAATAAACTTCTGTTGTGGCTATTTTTCTCGCGACGAGGCACCGTGTTATTCCGACGCGTAGTTACCGTGTTTTCCCGTGTCGTTGAAGGGGTGCGGGGGAGGGGTGGAGCGGCCCGTCACGGCCCCGCGCCACTTCCGGCCAGCCACTTCCTGTATCGCCCGGCAGGAAGCCCCGGTCCAGCCCCGCCGGGGGGGGGGGGGGGGTCGCGCGGGGGCGGCTGGACCCCACCTGCCACGTCACCCCGTCTCCCGGGAGGTCGCCTGCTGACACGCCCGGCCAGTACCGCCCGATATGTGCCCAAGTAGTGCTTATAATCGATAATAGCGCTATTACGCTAGATAGTTCTTTTTGTAAATTCATTGATAGCGTCAATAATAATTTAAATGTTTATGACGGAATTAAATGTATTAATCTAATAATAAATACTAGTAAAACACATTTGTCTAAATATTATTATTTGTTCAATTTTTTTTTTCACGGTAATGTGTTATCACCTTCTACATTCTATAATAACTGATTTAATTGAAATTGGCAGGTAGAATGTAGACCATAATGTAAAAGGTATTTGTATTATAACGAAAAACAAAATGTATCGAGCATCCAGGTAATAGACATGTTTTGAGGCGTTTATCATTACTAGCACTGTAATATGCCAGACTAATATTTATCTATATCTAGTGTCTCCGTTCAAGCTTAAAAAAAGTTGAGAATCGATTATCACTCACTTTCGATCACGTTACTTTATTCGTAAATTCATCTCCAGTCATTATCTGGTCTGATCATCGTTTGACCACACTTTCTGTTGCACCGTTGAGTCGCGAGCGTTGAGCTAAGATCACTGGGAACTTCCTTGTGAACCGACTCTCGGGTAGGTTCGTATTATGATCTCAGTTTGACACTGCGCCAGCAGCTATGGCCGGCATTTTCACAAAATTTATGCATGTACATGTTATCACACATAAATAATAGAGTATTATTTAAAAAAAATTGCAGATCATATATACCACACGTATCAACAATTTTACTTTTTTATAGTGGTACAACCCCTTCTCACGCCAAACACCCATATTTTAAATGCATGAAATACTTGTTATTTTAGTTTAATGTTTAAATATTTTATTTCATCATGATTACTTACAAAATAAAATAAAATATATTGTTTAGTCAAAACCTATTCACATTTCCGACTGTTTCGTTTTGTAACTTTTAAATACCAGTAGATATGTATTTTCAGTTGTTAAAATTTAAAAGATAAGGCAGCGACTGTATGTGCTGCTAGTGTGGCAATCGCATCAACCATTTGTTCGCCGAGTCACAACCGTTTGTAGATACTGTTGTTTCAGCACACCGATAGAAATGCACCTAACATTTCTTCTGTTTGGTTTGGTTTTATAAACTCATTTATTCATCGGAAGTAGATTACATTTCTTCGACATTGCTAGTACCTGTTGTCGTAGATGTGTTGGGGAAATCTTTAGAAGAATGACCCATATATTATTCTTGAGATAAAATCACCGGATCGTAGATCGAAGAGCAGAATGGTCGGTAACAAGGCCTTCTCAATTAAAATTACCTTTGGGCCACTTGCATTAACTTTACAATTACCTGAGGTTCTGGGGGCCAATAGAATAAAATTATGAAAAATACAAAATGTTTTTACATAAAACTCATTTCAATTTTTTTCTTAATAAACCCCAAAAAACTATTCTTGATCAGAGATGTAAATTCGTTTTACAAAGAAAAGACGTATGTTAACCAACCTAACTAGCACTTTAGTGTAAAAAACTATAGTTATAAAACTAAAAACAGCTTTTATCATTGAATAAACTAAAAATTTAAAAAAAATTAAATTTAAGTTTTTGTCCAACAGCCAAATAATGCACCACATCTCTGTATAACTAAAAACGGGTGGTGCTTGATATTATTTGTCTTAAATTTTCTATCAGTAATGACAATCTGATTTGTAATAGAATTCCAATCACTAATTTTAGGAAATAGTCCACACACAAATGTTAGGTGCTTCAGGGGCGCAAATCTGTAGGATTCGCCAGTGTGACCCGGGGGAGGGGGGCAGCGGGGAAAGTCGTGCGGCCCGAGAATTTGGCAGGCGAGGTTAACCGACACGTCATATATGGATGCGGTGTCTGTATGATATACACTTCCCATATTATTGGCCTACATGCATGCAATAAGATAAAAACTTTAAACTATACAGAAAGTTTTCCATAAGACATAGTTTTGATACCAAACACATTGCACAGACACGCTTTTACAAGCGCAGGCAATGAATAATGAAAAGAGGCCAAGAAGAGATGAAGAATAAAAATAAACTGCCAAGAATAGGTGAGGAAAAAATTTATAATAGCCTAGAAAAGATTAAGAATGTAATGAAGAGTGAAATGAAGAACTGCCAAGAAGAGATAATACAATGGAGACCGAGATCGAAGACATGAAGAGGAACCAAGAGTAGATGAAGAGCGGTCAGGAAGATATGCGTAATGACCTCGTGGCTGCTCAAGAAGAATTAAAGAAGAATATATATTAAACCAGTATTCAGTTGGAATGGAAAGTGCAGTGTTTGGAACAGCATCTTGCAGTACAAGAGCAACAGCTAGCTCAGCTCAAGCAGACCACCGAAAAGCGTGTAGCAGCTGTAACTGAAGAGTGCCGTCAGATAATCAAGAAAGCAACATCGGCTACGAAAATGAGCTGTTATTCTGAAGATATGAAGGTGGAAGGCGCAATTGGCCACCCAAAATTCAAGCCACCCACCTTTGATGGCCAATCGTCATGGGCTGTCTACAGTCGACAGTTCGAGGCAGCTGCTGAAGTGAATAACTGGGACAAGGAAGAAAATGCTACGGCACTCGTATTGGCCTTGCGAGGATCTCCACTAGAGCTGCTGCAGGCCATACAAGTTACAGAGCAGAAAGACTATGGAGTATTGTTAGAGACCCTTGAGCTGAGGTATGGGACCAATACATGGGCGAGGTGTACAGAACAGCCCTGAATACATGTCGACAGAGATCTTCAAAAACCCTCCAAAAATTCTAAGTCGACAACGAGCGGCTCGTGCACTTCGCCTACCCAGACGCACCAACAGAGTTCCGCCAGCAGCTAGCCCCTTGTGCTTTTATAGACGTGCTCAGAGATGCGAAAGTTCAGAAAACTCTTCATCTGGCTCGTCACAAGAAGTGTTGCGAGGCCTTAGTCCATGCCCTGGAAATTGAGGCAGCACACAGTGCCTCAAGAAACACAAGCATTAGGACAAGGAGAACTGGACTGGAAGCCTACAATGCAGGCTATGCTAGAAACACCACTAATGAAGTAGATATTCTCAGCGCATTGAAGAAGCTGCTAAATGATACTCCAGGTAACCATATCAGGAAATCAGGATGACACCCGCGGTTCTTCGTCTGCAGTGAACCAGGACACATCCAGGGGAACTGTCCGACATGCAGGAAGACAACACAACAGGAAGAGAAACAGGAAGATCAACAGGGAAACGAATAATAGCTGGTGTGACAGGGCGTATGCCAGCTCTACAGGAAATGGTAGCCCCTAGGGTTTTTCTTGTGTCTGTATTTCGTAGAGGCCATGAAAGTTTGTTGATTAATTGATGGATCAATGGCAGACAGTGTTTATTTACTGTTGACAGAGGGGCATCTGCATCCATAATCGTCACAGACAACGTAAGTAGAGAAAAGCTGAAGAGAACACCCATCTCTTATAGACTCAAAACAGCCACCGGAGACACTTCACCTGTTCATGGACAGCTAGATTTTGTGGTAAGAATTGGAACATAGACATTATAACAGATCGTTCTTGTTGCTTATATCACCGATGAGGTAATATTAGGAGTGGACATAATGAATCGATGCAGATTCGTAATTGACATATAAGGACAGGTACTGCATATTAAAGATGTAGATGTGGCTTTGTTTACCCCCGACCAATTAAAATTTCCTGTACTGAAAGTGGTAGTTAGCGAATCTGTTTCTATTCCAGCAAACCATGAGCACATATTAGCAGATAGGATTATGGGAGAACCTAGTGGTAACATGAGCTACCTGATAGAGCCAATTATGAAGTTAGGATTGAAGACACTCCTTGTCGCTCGAAACATTGCAATGGTCGGCAAGGTTGTACCAGTCAGGGTGGCCAACCACGACTTCTTAAACCAGGTGACCCAATAGCTAGCTGCGAACCAGTGTCTTGGGTAGGCCAATGTGAGTACTCCTTACCTATTCGACGTGATGTGCAAACACTGAACCCATATCTAGAGCATCTACTAAGGTGATGCCAAAATAATCTAACAGATGGGACAATAGAATAAGTCACAGCTTTTATGGTAAACAACCATAATGTATTTTCCTTAGCGGATACTGACCTTGGGAGAACAAGCTTGATCTATCATCGCATCAACACAGGTGATGCAGAGCCCATCCGACATACTCCACGATGGCTGCCTCTAGCAATACTGGAAGAGCTGAGAAGTTGATCGCGGGTATGAAGGAGGGTGGTGTAATAAAATCGTCAGCAAGATCCTTGGGTTTCCCCAGTTTTTTAGTGGCGAAGAAGGATGGCCAACTGAGGTTCTGTGTGGACTACCAGAAGCTGAATGAGCTGACTACCGAGAATTACAGCTACCCCCTCACACATATCGATGACATACTTGATACACTCTCTGGCACCAGATAGTTCTCTACATTGGACCTGAAGAGTGGTTACTGGCAAGTGGAGATACACCCAAAGTATAAGGAGAAGAATGCTTTAATGACTTGTGGTGGTCTGTTCCAGTTCACTGTGTTACTATTCGGGCTATTTAATGCTCCTGCAACTTTTGAGAGATTGATGGAACTTGTTCTGCATGGCTTGACTTAGAAAACATGCTTAGTTTATCTGGATGACATTATTGTAGTAGGGAATACAGTGAAGGAAAATTAGCAAATTCTCTAGGATGTATTCGACAGGCTTCGCCGTGTCCAACTTAAGTTAAGTCCTAAGGAATGTTTTTTTTCAGCATGAGGTAACATTTCTGGGGAATATCGTATCACAGGATGGAAGGCGAACAGATCTTGGAAAGATCCATTCTGTTATGGAGTAGTCTCAACCTAATAATAAGCACGAATTAAGAAAATTCCTGTGACTGTACCTACTATAGATGGTTTGTGTCCTGGTTCTCGACAATCGCAAAACTACTGCTTCAGCTGATTGAGGACAAGAGACATTTTACATGGACTTCAGAGTGTGAGACTGCATTTCAAGATCTGAAGAAATCCCTGTGTACTATCCCCATACTTTTCTACCCCCATCTACATGGAGAGTATATCCTCGACCCAAATGCAAGCGAAGATGTTTTGAGCGCTGTCCTGTCCCAGGTTCAAGATGAAAATGAACGAGTAATAGCATACTACAGCAAAGTTTTTTTCTAAGCCTGAATGCAAATACTGTGTCACAAGACGAGATCTATTGGCTGTAAAGAAGGCTTTTTAACATTTCCACAAATATTGATATGTGAGAAAATTTCTTTTACGTACTGACCATGACGCACTTAAGTGGCTACTACAGTTCAAGACTCCAGAGCGACAACTAGCAAGGTGAATAGAACAGATACAGCAATATGATTGTCGGATAGAACAAAGGAAAGACCGAATTCACAGCAATGCCAATTTCCTCTTCCAAAGACCTTGCAAGGTAGACTTTAACTATTGTAACAGGGCAGAAAAAATGAGGTGATCGAAGATATTCGACGAACAACAAAAACTAATTGGAAAGAAAAATGGGATAATGCCAGCTTGAAGGCAGAGCAGAGGCAAGATCCTGACCTAACACCTATCATAAGCTGGCTAGAGAGTGGTACTGGATATCCAATATGGCATGAGATCTCCAGTTACCGAAAGGCTTTAAAAGCTTACTTGGCATCGTGGGATTCCTTGAGAATCGTAAATGGGCTATTAATGAGGGCATGGGATAGTCCAAATGGAAAAGTGGTTTACATGCAACTACTCCTTCCAAATTGTCTAGTGGCAGATGTATTGATGAAAATCCATGATAGTACCTCTAGTGGTCACCTAGTGGTGAACAAAACTCTAGCCAAGACCCGTCAACGCTACTACTGGTTGAGGTGTCACCAAAACTTAGAGGCTTGGTGTAGACAATGTGAAGCATACTCGGCTAATAAATAATAGTTTTTAAAAAAACTAAAAAACACATTTTTATAGAAAATCCCACTTAAAAAATAGAAAATAAATTTTAATAATCTTGAATTAAAAATAGGGTAAAATAAAAAAAGGATTTTATTTAAAAAAAAGCGTGGGGTGCATGGTGTCAATAGTTATAATTATTTTA
This sequence comes from Bacillus rossius redtenbacheri, assembly GCF_032445375.1. NCBI lineage: Eukaryota > Metazoa > Arthropoda > Insecta > Phasmatodea > Bacillidae > Bacillus > Bacillus rossius. The sequence continues at coordinate 250,126,612 of NC_086330.1, forward strand.
TTGACATATATGAGTAGAAGGAATATCATTTTGATAATATTTTAAAAAGCACCCCACGATTTTTTAAATAAAATGCTTTTTTTATTTTACACAATTTTAATTCAAATTTATTAAAATTTATTTTCTATTTTTTAGTTGGATTTTCTATAAAAGAGTGGGGTTTTTTAGTTTTTTTAAACTATTATTTATATTCTACTTTTTAGTTTGGTTTATTTATAAAAGTGTGTTTTTTTTAATTTTTAAAACTGTTATATGTTCTAATCTACTATTAATTCCGTGATAACTATAAGTAACTGTAATTATTTTCCAAATTGTTAATGTGTACAGCTGTATTGACAGTCAAATCTCGATTTTAGAAGGCATTCAATGATTTTAACGTTATCAATATATACAGTGAGACTTAATGGTATTAGGTTATTGACGAACAAGTGATATCTACCAGTCTTACATACTGTACGAAATTAATGCTGTGAAGCAGGAAAGGATGGGAGTTATGGATTAATTAAATACGTGAAGCGTTCCACATTTACGTAACAGGAATTTTGGGAAGGATAAGGATTTAGAAAGGATGAGGAAAGGACCTTTTCAATGAGAGTGTCTAGAATATGTGAGAAAAATTCTGATAGCCCGGACTGGGATTCGAACCCAGAGCCTTCCAATGACATGTCGGGTGCTCTACCATCGGGCTCTCGATATACGATAAATATGGAACAAAGCACCCCACGCTTTGTTCACAATAATACTAGTATTTTTCATTCATTATTGTTTTAAGCTTATTTTAAAAAAATATTTTTTACTTTTTAGTTCGATGTGTTTATTAGTTTTTTTAAACTATATTTATTTTTCACTTTTTAGTTTGAATCTCAAAATTTGTTGAAAATAAAACAAAAATTATTGTTCTTCAGCCGTGGACAAGATTAGAACCCACGTCCGATGAATCCATACTTTGACGCCATCGAAGACCCGCGCCTTAATCTGCTCGGCCAACAAACCAACTCTCGGGGTTTAAATTGTAATAATACTAATAAGTACCTCAAGTGTTCGAGATGGAATTCTAGGTAGACGGTACGCATGCGCCGACTGCACGGTTGTCTCACTTGCTCTCACACAGAGGCTGGGTGAGGAGATTATTTAATCCTGTCAATCCTAATTAGGATAATGAGATAAACTTATTAAATTAGTGTATTGTCACTGGTTCTCGATAAGTGTGCGAAGTTAAGATTAAATCTGTCCGTTTAAAATGGGTCAAAATCGAGTGCAAAGGAGTCGGTTGCAAACATATAAACAAACATACAGGTGAAGCTAATATAAAGCGTGTAAAAAGGGGCCACAAGACCGGAGCAGAGGGGGAAAATGATGGTATAAATTTAGGGGGCCCCTTTCAGAGGATAGCCATCAATCGCTGAACCATTTCCCAAGAATAACTACAGTAACCGGTATATTCTGGTACCAATGGATTACTTCAGCAAATGGCCAGCGGATTATGCACTTCCTAATCAAGAAGCCTCTACCGTTGCGGATGCATTAGTCAACAACTTAATTTGTAGATTTGGGGTACCAATGGAGCTATACTCAGACCAAGGTCGCAATTTCGAGTCGACAATATTTTAGGAGGTGTTTCGTTTACTAGGAATAAATAAAACCGGGACTACAGCCCTACATCCTCAGTCTGATGGCATGGTGGAGAGGTTCAACAAGACTCTCGAGGAACACATTGTCAAAGTTGTGGCCGAGCATAAACATTGGGTTCAACACAACTAGTTATTCCTAATGGCATATAGATCTGCCATCGCAGACCCCTGCGAGTATTGTGTTTGGACATGAGTTGAGGCTGCCATTTGATGTCAATTTCGGTCGTCCTCGTAAGGAGCCGACCAACACCACTGATTATGTAAATCATCTAGAGGAGCGAATGGCGCTTGTACATGAGGAGGCCCGCAGGAATTTTCGATTAGCGACGAATCGAATGAAGACGAGGTACGACCTGAAGGCTAACTCAACCGGATTTCAGAAGTGCGATTTGGTAAGGCTGTAGGTACAAACCGCAACGGAGGAAGGGAAGGTGCCCTAAGCTTCAAGCATCATGGGAAGGCCTGTATGAAGTCTTGAAGCGCCTAAATGATGTGGTCTACTGGATCCAGAGAGGAAAGAGGGGACGCAAGTGGTACATTTGGACCGTTTGAGAGAATATGCTGGAAGGTATGCGTTACCAGTTGGTGACAAAAAGGTTTAAGGAGGGGGCAGCTTTACAAACGCAAGCAGGGCCGCACGCACGCGGGTTACGGTGCTGGCTGGTGGCTCCGCAAGGTCACTGACGTCATTCACAATCGTTTGACGTAAGACATGCCTCGCGTGCCTGCCCGGATTACAAGGGTTTGACGCTACCCCCCTCCTCCTCTCCGCTTCCCCCGTGGCACCATGCCATCACGTAAGCTGCCTGTGCCATTCTTGATGCTTCGGGCGTCGGGTCGGCACAGGACACTTCTAGAAGTCGCTAGGGTCTGTATAAGCCTGGACGCCGGCTTCGGCGACAGATTTGCTCGGCGAGTTGGTGTGAGCTCCTCGGCGAGGGAACTGCGACGAGAGTTCGGCGATGGAGGTCCACGATGGGTGCTGCGGGGAGAGTTGCGCGAGGGGTGCGGCCCAGTGAGGTGTGCGGTGTGTAAGGACTTGAGATACTGAGCGCGAGTAATTTATTAGTAGACATTTTAAGTAAGATTATTTATTAGAGCTGTAAATATTAGCAGTCAATAAAACTCGGCAATAAAAGAAATATTTGGGCTATCCCTATACGAACCCAGTTCTTCCCTCTACGATTATTTTAATAATCATAACAATACACTAGACCAGGCCGGAAGAGTGGCCAGATAATTTCAGATATCGTACCCAAATTGCCATTTACGAATCGCGGGCACATTTCCCACCATAACCCGACTTCGCAAACACTCTAAATCTAAAATAATATATTCTTTTTTTTTAATTTTAGGCGTTATGTGCCACCCCCCCCCCCCCCTTTTTTTTTCCCCGCCCTATCCGAGGGAGAGAGAGACGAAGGCCGGGAACGTTTTCCATTACATGACCTCGGAAAAACTCAAAGTTGAAAAGAATATACTTTTAAAATTTTCAAAATTTAAAAGCATTATAATCCCCCCCCCTCCCCCCAATTTACCCGGGAACATTTTCCATCATAACCCAACCTTTTGGATCGAAAACACTACAAATCGAAAAAGAATTGAGTTTTAAAATTTTCGAAATTTTGGGTCCTTAACACCCCCCTTCCTTCTCCCTCCCCCCCAACAGGGACACTTTCGACCCCTGGACAAATTCCAACTATTCTTCGAATTCATGTATACACAAAAAGCTCTGTTTATTACCCATAGCTCTATATTAGTGGGTTTTTTTACTCTCTCACCCCCCTCTTAAAACTAATGTATTAATTTATTAAAATATTGTATTTTATTGTCAGAGATTTTTTATGTTCATGAAAAATTTCAACACATTCGGATGTCGAGAAGTGGTTAAAAATTGCATGTTAATGTTTTATTACATACATACATACATACATACATACATACATACATACTATATACATACATATTCTTACACACGGATACATATATACATACATACAAATATACAGTTGAAGTTAATAAAATCGTGGTAAAAAGGCTGACTCTGTTCTTCATACGTTCCGTATACTAAGACTCATAACTGGTGAGATAAATGTGTATTAGCATTCAAGAGTGTCATCCTACAAATAAACTTCTGTTTCTGCAATTGGTGGTATTTATTGCACTGTTAAAGTACCCCAGTAAATAAAGAGTTGATTCAATTTAAATTGAAGTTTTTTTAACTTCCGTCTTCACTAATATATTCAATGTGGGCCACCTTTTGAGAAGGCCCGGTATATGCACTGAATTATTCAATTTTTCTGCTTGCAAAAGACGGGTGTAACTAAACAATTTGAGCACTTCTGCAAATATTTAGACTAAAATGTTGTGAATCATTACCTTAAAGCATGCTTTTACATAATATAAGATAGGGTACTCCTCACCCTTGATACTAAAAATATATTTTCGTCATCCTGATTCGTGTGAAAGATAATAAGTAAATTGAAGTTAATGCAGAAATGATATTTTTAACTGTGGTTACATATAGTTTGTAATTGACACGGCCTCGTGAGTTTGGTTATTTCTGCTATTTAATTTACACATTCAGGTAAATAAATAAGTTAGATACACATATAATTTATTACTGCAACCATTTAAAAAGTGATTGGAAACATTGATTGTAGCGTAGTTTGAATGATTGTTGCAATGGGAAATATTAATTTAAAACATCTTATGTTGAACATACGCCATTTCTAGTTTACTTTGTGTGTCGTACAGGAAACCTGAAGAGATGAATACCCAAACACATAGAAAACCAAGCCATAATCAGCCGATGTAGTGTGTTAAATTCATAGACAGAACAGATTATTCCGCGTAAGTAATTGGTCAGAACAATATCACAGAACAGACGAACCCAGTAGGTTGACAACTACGAGACAGTTGCAAAAAGAACGATTAAAAAAACAAACGACAATCTTGTACGACACAGCGACAAAGAGAAGAACACAACGATGGTTCAAAACAGATAGTGTGAACAGCACAACGGAAACACAGTGACGCACAGGTGAGCCCAGCAATGAAAGTAAACAAATTAGTCTGGCAACCCAACGGCGACAACACAGACGAACAAATTAGGCATGTCTATATTATAATGTAAATAAATGTTTGTACTTTTAAAAGGAAAAATCCTTGGAAACTCAGTAGTTGTCAACGACATCACTTATAAAAATTTCAGGGCATAGCATTGTGAAGTTACAAATGTTACCATTGTTTCCAAGGGCTTTCCTTGTAAAAGTGCAAAAGGTTTTCTACAGTGTAGCTTGTATCCCACCAGCTCGGGCTGTCTCACGAGCTTCAGTCACCGAGTTGCCTCGGCGCGGGTAGGTCGATGTCGGCGGCTCGCCCAACTTTCCACGCAGTGTTGCCAACTACAGTACCTACATACACCTCTACATTTGGATACTTTCGGCCATGAGAAGTTTTCAGTTCGCGTGTTAATTAAGTGCATACACAAACAAAAGTATGAAAATATAATATTGCTGTCTTATTTAATACAAATAGCATATTTATGTTCAGTTAAATCTCATAATAGCGTGACAACATATAATTTTATAGTTTGAATGCAAAGTTGGCTCTACTGCTAAGGCCTATGCGTAGGATTTTAAAATGCGTGAGTTGATGTTGAGGGTGGTTTGAGATCATATTAACGTTGAATACTAGCATTCCAGCCACATGTGAAATATGGTATTTTCAGATAAAGTTTAGTGTAAAATTAATGTAACTATTACCTGTAATAAAAAAATGTGTCAACATAAATTTTTTGTTGTGTTTAAATAGTGTAACCGAGACTGTTTCCAGTGAGAGATATCCTTGATCCTGTTGTCGCCGACCTACTGTTTATTTCATACTAGCTGCAACTTGATCCTGCTGTTCTCCAGAAATCCTTAGCCGAGGCTGTTTTCAGTACGTTACGGCCAGGGCAGAGGCAGTTTTCCACATTAATTGTTTTTTCCATTCCAAGTGAATATTGTTAAATTTTTTTTACGATCAATTTTTTTCCCCCGAATTCGGGTACAATTGCGTACCAGAGCGGATCTTCTCGGGTACTGGGTACGTGCACTCTAATTCGGGTACGTCTGGCAGGACTCGCTTCCTTCGCCGGTGCCAGCACCCGCCTCGCGCTCTCCCGGCTACTGGCAGCTCGTCTCCCCTTCCTCGCGGGGGGTCTGGTCGAACAGGGAATCATAGACCTAGATATACCGAACAAGTCAGGGACACTGGACAAGTACTCCACCACGGCCTGGTGTAAGAAACGACACCAGTATCCCAGCAATTTCCTGCAAAGATTTCGAGAAATCATGGAAAACCGAACACAATATGACACGGGACTCTAAACAGCGTCCTCTCAAATGTGAGTCCGATGTTCTACCATCAGGTAGGTACGCAGGGTGAGGTATGAGGGCGTTAATTCTCCCCCCCCCCCCCTGAAATCATAAAAAATATATATCAATCCCATCAACAACATGAAAGAATTTGAGATAAACAGCGACTAACCTAAGTGAAACTCTGCGAATGCTTCTGTCTACCAACGCAGTCGGTATGACGTGATGTTCAATGAACACACTTCTTTATCGCATACAATGTGACATATGTATAAGAGCGAAATATTGGCTGGCATTAACATGCTCCAGCCGTTACTATGTGGCAGTTTCGCTTCTGCATGTCTAGGGGTTATGTGGCCTGGACCACGATTATTGACACACATGCACATCATTCCATTTTGTCACAAACTACATCGGTCGTTTGCACCATGCGATAATCGATTAAAAACAGATTGTGAAGTATAAAATTCCATTAAAAATATTTTAATGGTTTACAACTAGGTGGAATATTGCCTCTTTTTATTCACAATCAAGGTTTTGTTTCTTCTTTTACGAATAACACTGTTAAAATTTCAGGCATGAACGAAATTAAAATATTTAGAACCGTTAAAATTCTGCATAAAACCCTAGACAAAATGGCTTAAAAACGCCTTTAAAAATCTACAATAAATACGCAAATAAGTATGTTCAAATATTAATTCACATCATATCTTAAAATAATCTAGAGTATGTAATGATGCTCACGTAATCTGTCGGCTAACCATTAACAACGTTTCATTGAAATAACAATTTAGTAGTTTTCAAGCTGTAAATGAGGTATCACTTACAAACAAATATCAGAACTATTTGTCTAAATATTGTGACCCTTTAAATTTTTTACCTTTGTTTTATATAATTTTTTCAAGTATGTTCCTAAATTGTGATTCTTGACATTCACATTTACCATATATAGTTTGATTCTTACTTCCTGTTTTACTTTTCTAGGTTAGTTACGAACTAGTTAGTTAGTCACATTAGATGTTTGTAGTCCCATTTATACTAAGTATCTTGCGCTAAATCTATTGAATTATATTGCTTAGTGAATTGGCCCCTAATGTGTTTTTATTTAACTGAAAATATAAATATATCATCATTGCATAAAACAATAAATATTATCTTCAGATAATAATCAGATTTTTCCAGCAGAACTTATAACCTACTAAGGTATGTGATTATAAATTACTTAAATAGTTTGTAAGTATAGTTTACATTTGAAATGCATTATAAAGTAGGACTTCCTGAACTGAGTGAAAAAAATTTTAATAAAAATTTTAGATGTGTATTTATAAAAAACGGAAATTTACTTCAAGGTTCAAGCAAAATTTCCAGTACTTCTATTATGACTTTGATCTATGAGATGGCAACACAAATAAAAGAAAAAATTCTAAGGAGATATCTAAACAACTAAATTATTATTAATTTTGAAAGTTAAAATGGTTTAGTTTCCTTTTAAACCAAATATTTTAAAATAATTATTTTTCAGTGCATTGAATTGTCTGCAAAGAATAATTTTCCGAGAGAAATTCCAAATGTAATACTAAGCTCCAAAGTTGGGAATAGCCAAAATTAGTTCCTTGTAAAAGCCGCAGTTGCGAAATGTCTTGTTCCAAAACCCACAAATTTGGGAAAATAATTTCTGTATGAATATATATGTGTGTGTGGGTGGGTGTGTATATATATATGTCTCATTTCACACGAGCGACAGTGACCGGCGACCGGTCGCCCAGCGCCTGGAGGCCTGAGAGGACCCGAGACGGCCGCGGAAACGTCACAAACAGCCACGTCATTCTCGGTCATCTGCATGCGCACGCTCCGTGTTGTAGTGCGATGTTGCAGCCTGGACAGATGCTTGTGTGTGGATGAGCGCTAATAAATTGCGAGAAATAAAAGACAAAAAGGAGGGAGACGTGGTTACGTCCAATGATATGTGAGGGAAAAACTGAAGTAAGGTTTTGTTCGATCGTCGAATATCTGAGGAAGGGCAGCAAAAAAATATTTTTCAATTATTTCAGAATGTCCTAACAAACTATCGCATTCTTCGTTACATAGACAAAGTACTAATATGCAAAAGTGCATTCATGCATACCTGGAAAGTTTCGGTGAGATAAAATCAAGGAACACGCTTCTTTATCGCATACAATGTGACGTCGTCAGGATAAGAGCGAAATATTGGCTGGCATGAACACGGATCGCATATTAATTTGTATCGGGGTAAAATATTTATAAGACAAACGCACTTGATGTCTGATGGAGTGGATGACGCAGGTGTGAAAGTCGACGGTGAAAATTTCTGGGGTGTTTGTGATGGTATTGCTTGATAAATGGCTAGTGACTGTTCGATGAATGTGTGACAAGTGATTGAGAGGAACGCGCCGCCATTTTGGTCAGTAAAGGGAATGAGGCTTGCAGCGACTGATGTAGGCCGCACGAGTATGACAGTATGAGTATAGTACGAGCATGTGTTTCAGACAAATTCTTGTGTTTGGCAATGACACCTAGAATGTCGCAATTTTCTTGCAACTTCCTCTCAGGATTGATATCTTTAAGTCACTTAGTAATGAAAGTTAAAATAGTCTGCCTTCGCCATGTGAATAGCAAACTCTTTCTCTAAACTTATGTTTATATCGTCACAATATTATGTCCCTGCAGATCCAAATCCGTCCGCCCTTCTACGTTTCCGTGTTCGTTCACATCTCTCGATTAATCCAATATTTTTATATCCTCAATGTGAAACTGTTAGCATGTAAATGCATACATATTTTAAGTTACACAATTCCCGCTAGGGAGTACATTTAAAATTTACAAGGGATACAAATTAAAATTTTATGAAGTTTGTACAGTAATTTGATTATCGAGTGCTGAAACTTAAACCGTAACTAACACACGCAAATCTCAATATGTCTTTAATGTGTTTTCTAGGTTCTCGCCTGCTGTCCACATTTGGAGCAAAAAAAGAAGGTCATCAAAGTAAACATATTTTTCCTATCAGTTGAGCCTGATTCCAGTGTCATAGACTTACTTTTATCATTTCCCTCAATTAGCACGATCTCAATTCAATGACTTTATATTCATCATTTAATAATTTCCTGAACATTGTAATTTAGCAGTTTATGTCAAGCATATTTTAAACATTAGACTTTTAACAGTTATTTACAGCTATTTTGTGTCTGGCTGCACTTAATTTGATTTCATTACACGTAAAATATTGGTATTTAAACAAAAAGTGGTATAAATAAAGATCTTTGCAGAGTTATTTGGGACAAACTGAGAGAGCTGTAAGTCACTTCCTTCAGAAAAAGACAAGTTACGCATTTCCGGTGTTTGAGTGCCGTTCCAATTATCCACATTGCATTGGCTGCATCGATGGAAAGAATATTCGGGTGATTAAACCGAATGTAAAAATCTCACTTTATTATAATTATAAACATTTTGTTTACTATTGTGATTTTGGCAGTATACGATGTAACCCATAATTATACCGTTGTTTACATTGCACCATATGGAAAGAATTCCGATGTCTCTGTTTTCACAGAGAGTACATTAAAATATAAAATATAAGCAGGTGAACTGGATATATCATAATCCCGTCTACTGATTGCGGGTGTGAACAGCATCTTCCCGCATGTGTCTGTGTGCGGTGAAGCCTTCTGGTTGTCCACACCAGTTATGAGACCTTATAGAGGTTAACAAAACGGATTTTCAACTACAGATTACCAAGGGTCAGACGGTATGTGAAATGCACTTTCGGTGTCATCACCCACAAATGAAGAATATCCCACCGGTCTCTGTAGTTGTTCAGCGATTTCGGCCAGGATACTGTGAACGTCTGCGAAATGTTGCATAACTTTATGCGCAAGCGAGACTGTTTTCGCTTTGAAGATTCTTTGAGTTTTGAAGGTTTGGATGATTTTACTGCCCTACACAAAGGAAATACTGTACAAATTACTATAGAGGCCAGGGATAAGTTTGCAGTTTATTTAACCGGCGTCGGTAATCTGCCATGGCAATACGACCGTAGTTTAAATGATGAAAATCTATCGTTGTTTACTAATAATAATGGCAATGATCTTTAATTTTAATGATTAGACTATGAATATACTACCTTTTTTTCAGAGCTCGTGTACCTCTAATAAACTTATATTAAATAAACACATAATTTTCCGTATTCATGATATTTAATGTTATGAAACTGTTATACGTGTAAATGTTTGATTTACTTTAGAATAAAAATTAACTGATCTCATGGTTCGAAGACTGTGCATTTTATTGACATACAACTCACTTGAATTACAAACGTGAAAGTTTACAAACCTTAGGTAGTTTTAATAAAATCAGATTTAGAAATTTGTTTTCGTTTTCCTCTTCGAACGTGTCGTATTCTGGATACATTTATCTGCAACCGTTATCCACGCACTCTCTTGTCATCCTTTGTTAGTAAAATCGACGCTAGCTACAGCCCACAACTCCGGGCGTACACGAAGCAATTGGATAAAGTTTTCTGCATCGAGAATCATAATGGACGCCATGGTGACTCGGTCGCTCATCTGAAAGCAGCCTAAAGGCGTGAGAAAGAACTATCAAACGTGCAGTTATTTTTTTTTAATTTTAATAAATTTCGAATTTTGTCGTAACATATACAGATTCAAATTATTTAATAAAACATTTGAGTACCTTAAAAAATAAAATCACACTGTGTAGTGTACACCTAGATTACATTAACAATCACAATTTATATTAAACTAACAAACTTTTAGTAATAACTGTAGTATTTTATAAACTGACCAATACTTATAAATTTTGTGTTATATGCTAGAACATAAAAAATAATAACAAAGTTGTTATGTGTTATATTGAGAAGTAAAATAAGGTATTATTTTATAATTGATAAAGAAAGTCATAACCGTTGCAACTCATGAAATATGTACTCTATATACTTGTCTACTAAAACTTATATTCGACGTCAGTTCACTATATTATAATATAACATATTTTTCAAATAATTATTAGATAAATTTAATTATTTATTTTTATTATAGTCAAAAATCTTTCCGGCCTTTTTTTAATTATTTTGAAATGATTATGATTGGTAGGTTAGTTGACTTCACAAGGAAACAAACAGAAAACAAAATTTATTGCTATATCAAAGAACATCACAGAAAGCTTACATTAGACGTCAGACTCCAAATAACCTTTAGCAGTTAACAGTATTAAGAAGAACATTTTAAACCAATTTTAAATCAAAATTAATTGTTCTGAGTCGATTTCACTATTTTAAATAAATTTTAGTGAAAAGAAAGAATATTCAATAAGTTTCGTATTGTTTCATAATGTTCTGTAAAGGTAGTTACATGATTAATGTAAAACATTACCTTACTATTTCGTTGAGGGTGTCAATTGACTAGTATCAGTGACACTACGGCTGTACTGTGAATTAATAATGGACAGTCATTTACTAAGCATACGTTTAAAGCCAGAAATTATTGCGCTTATTGTCACCATTACACTAAAGCAACCATATACACTCCTGTCCGACATCGTCCCAGCGACCATTGCTGCACGATTGGAGTTTCTTAAGTTGAGACAGAAATAATCGCTAGTGGGGAGGCTTGCAAACAAAGTTATTCTAAAATCGCTTGTGAACTGTACTATACAATTGGAACTGAAACCAACGACATAGCATACGAATTCGCTTGATGCTAGGCTCCATGAGTGGCAATATATTTGTAAAAGAAGGAAGGGAAGGGAAGAACCTGTTTCGCTGCGGGCAGGCTTAAAAGAACACAACAGAAGGACGCATTAGCCAACCCAGTCATCGAAGCACTTGGAGACGACTTTTGAGTGTCTGAAGACGTGCTGATTTGCTTGCAGTGCATATGACTGTACTAAATGATGCATTTATCTGGTAAAAGTTACATTCAAGCATAACAATACTGACTTCTGACATGACATTACAAGGTCACGACTAAACTGATAGCTTATATAATCTAACTAAATAACCATTGATTTCAAAATATTAGATCAACATAATTAAAAGCTATATGTTAGATGCAGTTTTAAAAATTATTTTTAACATTAACGAAAAAAATTTCCGTCTTACAAAATTTATAAATTTCTATTAACATTGATAATAACCTTGCATTTGGATTTTTTTTAAGATATAATTCCTATTTTCCTGTGACGAGCTATAGTTCAGCTCTACACCGGCGAGTTGGAAATGATGTGTAGTAGGTGCTAGCGATCGTAGCGCAGGATAGCAGATAGCATCCTGGGGACTTCCTGCTCTCTACACACGTGCATGTATCCAGAGGCACAGTGGAGGCCTCGGTGGGGTTCGCCTCGCGCCAGCTGGACAGCGGAGGTTAGGTCCACCGGTCGAAGCCGCACCTGAGCCGACCGCTGCGCCGCTCGATCGATGCGTCAGTGTTTCGGGAGGCATGAAATATTCAGCGCCACGAGCCCCGCTCTATCCCCGGGGGAGGGGGAGGGCCTGCTATTGGCAGGCAAACTGCCACGCGCCACGCTAGCCGCTGGGCGCGGTAAGCTGCTGCCACCTCCACTCCCGCTCATGTAACTGCTTTTGCTATCAATCCTAGACTGGAAAAATATCACTGTGTGTTGCTGTGAGGCGATGGTACGTCCTCGTTGGTCGTCACTATTCCGTGGGAATGGCGAAGTAACGGTCGATGGTTCGGTAACAATTAGATTAATGAACCATATCCGTTTATTATAACATACTTTGTTTTAAACTGGTTCAGAGAAAACATTTACCATTAAAGTCCCGTTACTTTAAATATGTTCTGCATTTACCGTGTGAATTCTCTCCCCGGTAACTTTAGATGTGATACTTAGAAATACGTAGCTGTGACGGACTAACGAAAACGTGTTTGAGTGGTGTATGCTATTTTACACAATTCCGCGAGACACCAGAGAAAAAAAATGTGAAAAAACTATCAACACAAAACAGTCTCGTTAATCTGTACGCCGCACAGTGGGAGATTTTCCCGAAAACGTGGTCAAAATGCAAATTTCCAACTTAAAATCCCGACCAAACTGGCGATGTGGTAGTAATGTTATATCATCCCTGCATTGGAAACCGGATATGGCAATAAGAAATTCCCACATCCTGAGGTTTCACGGCAGCTGACAAGTGAGGGTCGAGTGCGTTGGGCGGACCTAACTATGTTGAAGATAATTCCATGATGTACTAAAGGGAATGTCGCGGCCGTAAAAATTGATATTTTTGAGTTCTGAAAAATGGATGCAATTCCTGGAGATATGGTGTCTATATCGCTGCCTTATGCTGTTATATATAAAGCTGTTATGTTTTTTTGTTTAATTTTCTAAAGCTACTTTGCGAACATAATGATAATTTAGTTTTATCATATTACATCGAGGCTTTTAGTTGTGTATGCCACATTATGCACCTTTCTTTCGAAATAGAGCGTTTAGTTTATTGTTTTAGTAATACAAATCTACAATAACTAGCTGCTAATATGTGCTACCCTTTGTGTACGATATTTTTTCCTTCATTGCTGCACTGGTGGCGACTCCCTGAGGCTATGGCGGGTCTAAGCCGACCCATCATTGTCGACAATGTGCATAGCCCGTCTAATACCAGATGCCTTTTTTCTTATTTCTTCATAAGCTTCACTAATTGTCAGTTCATTCTCGACATCGTCATTGATGTCTGTTAAAGTCTGGAGAAGTTTACTAGTGGCGGTCTAGCCTTTCAGAAATCTTTGATGAAAACCACATGTAGTGTTGGTATAGTGCGATTTTTTATTGATACAGAATTTTTTACTGCTGGTAAGAAACAAATCTAAAGTCCTTCAAAGTTGTTCAGTAAGAAGGACAATTGTTTTAGATTTTCCAGCTGTAAAATAACCATATAATGATGGGTGGGTACACACAAACCCATAAGGAATTTATTAAGTTTATGTCTTGTGTTGTTTTACAATTCAATGATTGTTATCTAATGAAATGAAGAAACTTCCTAAATTAGTTCACGAGACTGTATGGAATGATGGGATGGAAGAAATGGCAACAATTGAGAAATTTGAACGAAGTTTAACAGCCTAGGTCTTCAGTGCCAGTGACTGTGATTTGGGGTAGAATCGAAGCATGAATGGAATACAACAGTGAAATGGGAAGCACTCCGAGAAAACTAGCTCTTCTAGGGCCAAGTCAGTTACATTTCCCCCCTTAAGAAATTCCGGATCGACCATAACCAAGAATGAATCCCGCGAATAAGACATTATTCCTAAGGGTCTACTGTTGCGAACGCAAATGAGGACTGAACAAAGAACTTGTAAACGAATTCACCAAAAACAACACAAATAATGAACAATTTTTGACATCTTAGTTATGGTAGAATTTTGTTGACTATTTCTTTGGTATTTTATTTTTTCACTATAACAGAATGGTATAAAAATATCAGTGCATTTTATTACACTATTTTAATTATATTCAACAAAATGGTATTAATAATTTGTGAATATTATGTTTTTTATATTACAAATTGTTTTTAATCTATGTTACTCTATTCATACAGAAAATAATCCAAGAAAGGACTCCACTACTGCAAACCAATTTCCCTCTTTCCCCGATCTGAACATTTTTACCCGCCCAATGGTTTTAATAAGTGCCATTGCATTGCAGTCATGCAAAGTTTTCATTTTAGGATCAGGAGAAGAAGAACTGGCATATACTAGGAGGGAGCTATTCTTGATGCTGAAGGGCTTCTTAACTACAGATACAAGAACTAGTCTGGAACACCTACAGAATGTGTTGTCCGAGAAACGGGGTAGCATTATAACAATACCTGCGAGTGCAAGGCCTGCTTTGTCTACGTTTTTTTCTAAGCTAAACACTAAATGGAAAGAATCTTCAAGAAATATTGACTATTTTCTGAATAAAAATCAAGCATGGCTCAGCAAGAAAATTTGTATTCCGGTAAGTAATCCCAGTTCTGGAGAGTCGGCAAAGAAACGTGGATGCCCTTCCGTGGAATTTTGTTCAAGTAGTGAACGAACGAAACGAAGGAGAACAGAGCAACTACGTACAAATGTAGACATGTCGATGCTGTCTTATGCCACTCAGATGAGCCTTCATTCGTTTGGTAATATAGATGCTGCCAACATACGAGGGTTATTTTTTTTTCAACCTCCGATGGGCTGTAATAAAAAAACGGGAATGAATTGGGAAATTATTTTAATGTCAAAAAAACGTACATCTTTACTCTATTTTTCCACATAATCACCGTGCAGATTGAGGCATTTGTCGTACCGATGCACCAGCTTTCCAATACCCTCTGCATAAAATGATGCCTCCTGCCTATTCAGCCACGTTTTAACAGTGCCCTGCAGTGTGATTACAGTTTCATTTCTCCATGGCATGCCCATTAATCGATACCCTAATCGCTCTTACACGAATCGACACGTCTCGTAGTGTTTACCCCCTTTCACCAACCATGTGGAGCGGCCAACTCACACCTCAGTTGTGTTTGATCACCCTCCTTACAGTCCGGATTTGGCACCGAATGACTATCACCTTTTCCCCACGTTGAAAAAGTGGCTTGGAGGACGACGCTTCAACACCAATGATGAACTACAGAGCACTGTTAAAACGTGGCTGAATAGGCAGGAGGCATCATTTTATGCAGAGGGTATTGGAAAGCTGGTGCATCGGTACGACAAATGCCTCAATCTGCACGGTGATTATGTGGAAAAATAGAGTAAAGATGTACTTTTCTTTTGACATTAAAATAATTTCCCAATTCATTCCCTTTTTTTATTACAGCCGACCGCAGGTTGAAAAAAAAATAACCCTCGTAGTAAAAGACATAACCACAACTACTCCAACAAGAGCTTCGAAATATCTGAATCGTTATATAGTATGCAAGTCGAGAAGACAATATCTGCAGATGAGGCTTTGTCTACAATGGTTGAAGCTAAATTGAGTAGGCATCAATACAGTGTAATTAGATCAACAGCGCGAAAACACAACTGCAAATTGTATCCCAGTTATGAAGCAGTAAGGGAAGCGAAATCGAGGTGTTGTGTACCGCGTACGAGTATCACAGTTACTGAGAAAAGTGCAGAAGTGAAGTTTCAAAGTCTGTTAGATCACACCTGTCAACGTATTTTACTAGTCCAAGAAGAAGTGATACAAAGTTTACATCCTGACGATGTGCGTGCATTAAGTTTAATTTGTAAATGGGAATGTGATGGGAGCTCGGGACACAGTGAGTACAAGCAAAGATTCAACAACGATTCTGATTCGGATGCAAATGTGTTCTTAACGTCTTTTGTACCATTGCAACTTGTTTCTTCTGAACTGAAATCTTGGGACGAAATTGTTATATGGAAGAATCCGAGGCCTTCATCTCCCAGGTTTTGTAGGCCAATCAGACTGCAGTTTCTCCATGAAAACACTGAATGCATTGTAAGAGAAAAAAACTATATCGAGCAGCAAATTGAATAACTTGTTCCACTGACTGTAACAATAAATCGGAATGATCTCATTCCGATTCTGTTACATACAAAATATTATTTACCATGATGAGCAATTTTCAATAAAATTACAAACATTTAATATGCATATTAAAGACTACAAATTATATGTATTTTTTTGTTATTTTAGCCTTTATAAGATGAACGGCCATTAACTAATTGTTTATAACATTAAATTCGTAATCAGCGACCTCGAAAACCCCTATAATGAAGTTTGTATTACATAACATTGGTTTTTGTATTTTTGACCACGTTTTCGGGCAAATCTCCCACTGTGCGCCGCGTGGACGTAATTTCCGCTCGTGACCTGCAAGCGCGGCTTTGATTGTTCTGGGCCTAGTTGACGGTGGGTATATGAACCCCAAGTCGGAGGTTCGGAGCAGCCAGTCCGGTTCAGTCGCCGAAGGAGGAAGAACCGACGACCACCGACGAAAACGCCGAAGACCACGCTGCTGCCCGAAGACGTAGTCGCTACACGGCCCACACCCGAATCAGACAAGGACATAGGTATCCACCAGCAACTAGCACTCATTAAAGTTTTATTTCAGTTAGAATCTAGACGGTAGGTTAAGGAAACGTACGTCTTTAGAAGCAACAATAGAGCTTCGTAAGGGTGACAGGCCAATTATTGCGTGGAATCGAGTGAGTGGTTACTCGCTGCACACGCAAAGGAAGAGGGCACTTAAGGCACGAGCAGGCAACCGTCGTTTAGGACGAAGGCAGTGGCGTGGTTGCTGAAGCTGTCGTCCTTGTCTGACAGACGGCCCCCACGGTTATTAGTCGACGACTCAAAACAAATAATAACATACACATACATCGTTGCCATCATCAGTAACAGACTTAGACGAACATACGAGCGTGAGTATCAACCGTACTCGTTTCCTGTTGGATAGGCAAATGTGGAGCAACGAGTACCGACGGTGCTCGCTGAGTTCTGGGAAGCAACAGCTGCGGAGAGCTGAGAGCGTTGACGCTTACGACTGCCGGCTCCCTCCGTTGAGGAAGCAGCGAGATAATGGTCCACACGTACCACAGGGACGAATGCAAGACCCGTATACAGCAAGTCCTGCAGTCGACGAGGCGAGAGAGCAGGTTGGGAACTCGCTCACACGACCAGGACCCGGTAGCAGAGGGGGGGAACCAGCACTACTGTAGGCGAGTGCAGAAGTCACCGACTGCACGGAGCGGACCTACCAGAGCAAGTTGGGAACTCGTTTACGACGACAGGCGTGTGGCAGTGTAGAGACCTGCAGAATGCAACAAGCCGAGTTACATTTTCATTTATACCGTTCTTCTGGCGGGGGTTTTATTTGCTACGGACTTCTATAACTTATAATAAGTAAACATTGTGTGGCATCTTGTCGGCTTTTTCATGGAGCTGTGGTGTGCTCTTTCACTGGAATAATATTTTTGTGGCTATGTTTTAAAATTGTATAATTATTTTTAAATATATAAATGATCCTTGGCATGGCATCTATTAAAATGGCTGTTGACACGGATATATTGTGATATTTTATGGCGTATTATGTTAGACGATTTGCATTTAATATTTTTATTTACTCTACACATATTTAAACGAGTTGTGGCACCCATTGAAACGGCTTTAGAATCGAGCCACATTGGAGACTTTAAATCATATGAATATTTAATGCCTTGTGAAAGCATAATTGTATTTTAACTTTAATATTTAAATATTCACTCACGATCTTTAACGTGCACTCTACAAAGAGTTAAAGATAGGTTTACTTTGAAGAGAGATTGTAATCTTAGTAAATAGGTCACATAAACAGCAATTTTTGGTGTAGTGTTAATATTTTGGTATTGGCATTCCTCAGTTACTAATTTTCCTCTTCTTGCACATTTTTGGACCCTAATCTTCAGATTTTCAGGTAAACATTGTATTAAGGCTTGCAGCCATATTTTCCGTCATTTTCTGTTTGTCAAAGACATATTTTTATAGCTTTGTACTAACGTGGTATATTTTATGTTTCCAGTGTAACGAGTTTAGGCTGCGAGTCAGAAAACACCATCAGATGACCTCTATATGGAATCACCCCAGTTTAGCAGTTCATAAGAATAACTACTGTTTGTAAAGAGAGCCTGATGTCTGATTTTGTAGAATTTTGCTCCCACATGTTTTTTTGTAATCAATCATTCTGTGCACTTAGCTTATTGCATAATCATTCATCCACACGTTTCCACAACACTTGAATTCATTGTGCAACATATGGTCTTGTCTTTGCAATGTTTCATTTCATTGACTGGACTGAAGAGACTGCTTACAGAGAAAACTATATATATATATATATATATATATATATATATATATATATATAATATATTACAATGTAAGTTTTTTTTATTATTTCATTAGCCATACACTGTTTTGTTTTACATTGTGGCAGCTGACTTATGATATTAAATATGTACTACTGTATGTATGTAGTAATACTAAGTATTAAGTATGAGTTTACAAATATATATACACAAAAGTTTACTTTATTTTAGTTTTGAATATTGATTTTAACAGCATCATACGGCATCATCACTAGCTTACATGGGTCTAAGTGGAAGCTTGTTTTCACAAAGATAACCTGCCTTGAGCACTGAAAATGGTTGGTTCAGAATGTACATAAAAGTAAAATTTCTCTGTATCAATTGTCTTGTCGTAATTTATGGAATAAAAATATTATCAAACATTTACATAATGTTTACTCCATATTAATGAAATAGTATTAAATATTATTTTTACATGCCGGATATTATGTTGTAAACCTTACTTCTGAGGCGTTGGGGACGCCTCTGCTCACTTGTTACTCTATGACTTTGTTATTGGCACCTTAATTAATTGTATTTTTGACGCGCATATATATTTTTATTTTTTTTTTTCATGAGAAGGCATTTATGGTTTACGAATTTGTTCCCTTTGGCAATGGTTTTGTATTTAATACAGCTTTCTCATTTGTAATATTTTTTGCCACATTTTAGCACAGTTATATCTTATGAGAGAGGTTGTACACGCATTTAGACATAAGAGAACAGTGCGCGGGTGTACCAACTTTCTTGTATTAATGCCCGTTATTTCGGTGTGTTGCGCCTTGCGCGCGAGAAGCCGGAGTGGAGAGCGCGAGAGGTTCCTTGTGTGACCGGGTTGTGACAACAGCTCGGCGGAGCGGGGCGCTCGACGTGGACGGCAGCTTGGTCTGCCACGCCACGGACTTCGACCTCACGACCACGAGTCTTAAACCAGCACCCACGACGCCCACCGCAACATCCGCAACTTTGCAATTATGATCGAATCATAATTTTAGGCAAGCACGTCAGAAAAGCGGCTGTGTGAGAGAGCCTTTATCTATTTTGGCTCTTGTTCTTTGGGCTCGTTTCAGTTTCGTGGGCAGTTTGCATGACTGTTATTTTTAACAATATAAAACGTGCAACCAATTTACCGTGTTGGGTGCAAGTCACTTCCTTAAATAACGCACCGTTTAGTAGCTAGCTCTAGTAGCTAGCCTAGCTCTAGTGAGGATTGCGAACTGCACAACTTCACAGACATTGAGTGAGTTGAGAATACACATTTTTATGTGCCAGTGATTTTTTATCGGACATTTTTAAGTACAATTATTTATTATTAATGTAAATATTAGTAATTAATAATTGGGCTATCCCTTGCGAACCCGCAGTTCTCCCCGACTAGGTCGTAACATTTTGGTGTCAGAAGTGGGATATCCCTAATGAAATCATTTACGAATATTTATTAGAGCTTAAATAAATTAGATTTGAGATCTTTGGTATTATATTTAGTGTTAAGAACTGTAGTTAGTTTTAATGTAGTTGTAGTGATGTTAGTGTTAGTTTTAAATAGAAGTTTTTGTTAGCTCGTAGGACAAATTACACTGAAGATCTTAGACAGTAGTGATAGTGATAGACTGGTAGTGTATGTGGACCAGAAAGATGGCTGCCAACGAACTAAAGCATGTAATGGCTTTCTTGGCCGAACTGAAAAATAATATGAGTTAAATTAAGAGAGGCAAGGAGGAAATGAAAAAAGGCCAAGAGGAAATTAAAAATAAAATAGAGATAGAGTAACTAGAAGAGACGAAGAAAAAAATTAGCATAGCCAAGAAAAAATGAAGACCGAAATGAAAAATTGCCAACAAGAGATGAAGACAGTGATAGAAGACATCAAGAAGAACCAAGAAGAAATGAATAAGAAGATCGATGAAACCAGCATCCAGTTGGAAGTAAAAGTGCAGTGTTAGGAGCAACATATAGCTGAACATGAAGAACATGGCGCAACAGCTAGCTTAACTCGAGCAGGCCCCTACGATTCTGCATTAATAATTTACATTAATATTGAAAAAATTAGAAATACTATTTTAAAACTAAAAATCTGTATTTGTGATTATGCATGTATATCGAGATGGACTATATTCGATAGCCATATTTGTAAGTATTTATCATAACAATTCTGTTATTTGGTTTTTTTGTGTAATTTATATTATGTTGGTTGGTTTGTTTCTTTCTTTTTCGTTTTTTGGGATAAATTACACAATCTTAAAATTGTTCTATAGAAAAATACCACCCAGAATGTCCGCAGCAGATGTTTGCCAGTTATGTAACTATTATCGCCAGTCTCCTTCTGGTGGGCTCTCGACCAGTATGGACGCGGCGACTGGCTAGACGCGACGCCACTGCGTCCAATGAGCGACGACCACGTAGCCGCGGTGACCCAGTTCCCGCCGTCCACGCAACTCCTGGTCGGCGGTAGCGTGTCGCTGGTGATGCAGTATTCACCGCCCCGCGCCGAGGGCTGCCGCTGCCTCTCTTCCCGGAAGGCCTCTAAGGTGAACGTACTGAAGAGCCTTAATCATGAATGATACCTCGTCGCAGATGGCGTGCGGTCGAAGACTTCCTGACTACTGCCGTGGTCGGGATGTACCAGCATTGGATTCATAAATGTGTATCGCATTACAAGGCTACTCTGAACTCTGCAGATAAATATTCCATGAGGTGATAAAATACGCAAAAATTAGGTGGGAACATTGACGCAACTAAATTGATAATCCATAAACTGTGTTCCCACTTCCTCTTAAAAACAAAATAGGTAATTACTGGAAAGACTGAAATATCATTTTTTTTTCTTCTGCAGAACCTATTGTCAAAATATTTTAGAATCATTTGACATGTTATAGTAAGAAAATAATTATAAATAACTGTAGCTATGAAAATAAATCTTAAATCTACAATGAAAATCATGACTACTTGTGTTTATACTTATTTTTTGGAGTAGTGGACCCCTTTCATGATGGCTAATTTCGAATTGAAACCGCTAACACAATATATACTCCTATGCATTAGGTTAACAAAATTTAAAAAAAAAAAAAAATACTGTAAGTTATTTTTTGATTTTCGTTATGCAGTATCGGCGAATTTTTATTTTGTCACATGTATAAAATCTTTTAAAGTATTTTTTAATGAAATAAAGTACAGATGGTGTTAAATTGTTTAGTATAGTACGAGTTTAAAGCATAATACAATAATTATTTTAAATGTTGGAAATTTTTTCAATTATAATTGTAAGAAATGTTAATTTACTATTTTTTTCAGTTATCAAAATGAAGAGGTGATATTCCGTAGTTTGTCGGTCATGTTAGAACTATTTTTCTATGGAAATTTTATTTAAACGTGTATAACTTTTTTATGTGTATTTCCTCACTGTTGGCTGAATCTAAATAACAATCACCTTATAGGTAAATTAACATGATACTAAAATGTATAAACCTAGTTTCGTTTAGAAATAATACTGTAAATATATAGGGATTATCTATTTATATATATATATATATAGGGATACTATATAATCTCAGGGCTACGATCGGTCGTGGGATATGGTATGATACGATCGGTGGGATACGACTTGTAGGATACGATATGAAACTATGAGAGTAGTATGTAATAGTATGTCCGGGGACAGGCGTCAGGGTGAGGAGCCGAGGACCTGACCGCCATCTTAGATTGTGACGTCACGGCGGCTATCTTGGATGCCTGTGACCTTGACCTTTGACATTGACCCCGGCGGCCATTTTGGATCCGCCATCTTGGATCCGCCATTTTGAATGACATCATTTTGTTTTCTCGTACATTCCGGCATTTTGTTTTCCACCATTTTGAATTATGACGTCATCGTTGAAATTTCCATTATGGATGCCATCTTTAAAATCTTTATTTATTATCCGATTTTAATTTTAAAAATTTAAATTTATAAAAAAATAATTAATAAAATTTTAATAATAAAATATTTAAAAAACCATACACATATGACATGGAACTCGGAGTCCTCGGTTCGAAACTGGTGAGGGAAAAAAAATAAAAATTGCGACCGATCCTTCCCTCACAGTGGCTGCTGGCAGGCTGACCCCTACCTCTTTTTTCATAGCATATATATCATCAGGTGGTATGATGTCATTTCCACCATTTTGAAAATACGTAATGTTAATGCTATAGATTCGGGAAAAATTCCAAAATTCATTCAATAAAATTTAATCAATATTCTGATTGATTCGATCGATTTCTGTCCTTCGTTCGATCCCTGGTTGATGCATAAAATTGTAATTTTATATCAAAAGTAAAAATTTTAATAAATCATGTTCATAATTCTTAAAGAGGCTTAAAATCCTATACTACCAGCTTCCAGTAAGCCGTTAGGTTCACCATTTTGGAAATTTGTATTTATTAACCCATTTTTTTATAAAAAAATTTATAAAAATCATTAAAAAATCAATCATTAATCTACCTATAGAATCAATACATGGACAATAAACAAAATGAAGTAATTTCAGGTAAAGGTTACAGGTTTGAGAAAATAAAAACATCACAAATTCTTTTAAAAACAAAAGAAAATTATTAAATAAATTCTGCACAACTACAAGTACAAAAAAAACAATAAAATTACTAAAGTTTTGAGCATTTCTCGATTTCTGCATCTACCATCCACGAATCACCCACGAATTAAAGCGTGGTGGAAAGCCCCACCACTTAACGTAGGATCGTCCATTTCTTCGTTTTATAATCTTCTCCACCAAGTACATATCGGGATACAACATAGGCTGAATCTCTTCCGCATAGAAGCCGCCACGGATAGGTTTGTGGTCCAAATCTTCGAGGCAGTAGGTCCTAGGCTCTGATCCACGTACATGTGTCACAAGGAAAAGTTCGGTATTCCAGCTCGCAGTGAAACCTTTCTCGAAGATACCTTTCTGCTTGGAGATTCGCACAATATCACCGACGTTAGCTTTAAGCTTTCGTGGATCTTTCTTCTTCGTGTTGGAAATCACTGTTCGAAGCAGGCGATTGTCCTTTATGTCCTTTGGCTTCATTTTCGTGGTAGAATGCACTGTGGAAGTATAATCGCCTATTAGTTTCGGGAAGATATCAAGCCACTTATAATTTCCGTTAGTTGTGAACTGTCGCCACATCTTGGAACGCAAAGTTCTGTTAAACCTTTCAACAACGAAGGCTTTGACATTACTAAATAATGAATAGTGTTTGATGCCATACTTCTTCATAAAAGCCTTGAAGGTTGCATTGAAGAATTCTTTCCCGAGGTCCGTTCGCAGGTGCGACGGTACACGACTATCCCCCAAAATATTGTCCATGGCCTTGGCTACTTCAGTTGCAGTCTTTGATTTTACAGGTCTAGCCCAAGCGAACTTGCTATAAACATCTATGACTGCCAACATGTACTTGAAACCTTTATTCAATCGGGAATATGGCATCATCTCAACAAGGTCCACCTGGAATAAATCATCAATTCCACGAACTATAACCTTGCGATGAAGGTATTTTCGTCTAGCAGGAGCATGAAGTTCGCGAGCGATTCCTGTTCGACTCATTGTAGGCCTATGTAGCCGGCTTCCCTCAGTTCTTTAAGTATGGAGACTATTTCGTTAATGTGCGAATAGTTTCCTACACTAAGCGAAGCATGTAGAATTTTAATGCTATCAAGTAATTCATTGGGGTCGTCCCAATATACATAGTCAAATATCTGACCACTTTCTAGCTTTTTTAAACCTTCACCATGTACCTATTGTTAGTTCACTGAAGAAATTAGCGAGAATGTCGATTTTTTCATGATCTTCGTCTTTATATACACCACTATCTGGATCGTTATCGCTAAAATGTGCATTGGTTAGCTTTAGCAGTTTTTTTGTACTCTTGTAAGTCATTCTGAGAATATCCTTTAGGCTCCCTGCAAAACAGCAATTCGTACAGACCCAGAGTCCCGCGTGTTTTGAACTCTTCTACGCGCGCGATATTACCTGGTAGAATGTCTATTTCTTTAGCACCGAGGAACCACTTATTATGTTTTCTGTACACTCCATAGATCGTGTCATTATTCCGACTCGTAAACGATATCAGGTATGGTCGGACCATTGCATTAACTTGGTGTCCCTTTTTCGGTATTTTTTTTGTGCATGGACTCTGTACTCGTTAAGTCCTCTTCATCTCGATCTGGTTCATACTTTCTCTTCTTTACAGTTGGCATTTCATCTTCAACTTCTGTCTTCACATTGATGGCTGGTTCTTCCTTATTTTTAAGTTCGTCGAGGCGACTAGTGATTGGTTTAAATATGTCTTCATTTTCCATCTCATGTGCAAGTCTGATTCGTCTAGCAAGTAGATATTTTTCACGAACAGACTGTATAGCTCGATGAAGGTCACTGGCCCGGTCCGACATTGTACTGGCTGAAAATATATTGCAAGACCTCCTTTGATACTTTTTTATTCGTTCGCAGAAACTTCTTTCTTGTGTTTGGCTAAATCTGAATATGTTGACAAGTGAATTAGTGATGCTTTCAGACTACTTTGAAAAGTCCTCAAATCGTCATGTCTTAGTGCATTTGATACATCGATCATGTCGCGAATGCGAGAATACGAGGCTTCCACGCGCTGGTCGATGGCAACGAGATACTCTAGTAATTACTTTTTCACACTTTCTACTTTTTGAGCCAGCAGCGAAATGTATTTGCGGATAACGTCGTCATGAGAAATGAGAGCAGTACGTAAGTCTCGACTGTTACGACCGAATTTTGAAATGTTATGACTCATGTTTGACGATAAACTGATCGAAACCTCGTCTGTACCTACCGTTATATAGAGGCCAGTCTTTGACTATAACTAGGAATCCGTGTTCTTTTTTCCAACACAAGGAGCACATGTCTTTGAATTCCTGGAATGTCATGTCGGTGTTTACGTGATCGTCATGAGCGTGACATAAATTAAGTTCGTCCATGCGAAAAAGTACTATGACATTTGCGTTGTCTCGTAGAAGATGTTTTGGAATACGACTGTACGTCTGACACAGGTAAAGGCAGTCTACTTTAGCGTGTCTGCCCATGGAAAAGTAGTCTTGTACTATGCCTTGCTTCTCGCACATTACATCGTCGAAAACAAACACGAAATTGGCTTTTGTTTCGTTCGCTTGGAGTTACCACATCCGCATTATCATTAAATGGAAAATACTCCAGACTATCCACCGATTGTGGAACTGTAGCTAGTCGCTGGTACTTTGGCTGTTGCAACGATTTGGAATAGAGGTAAATATTTTCGAACCGAAGACCGTTTGGCTCCTCTAATAAACTCAGTAAAACGTACGTTTTACCGCAGTTGGACGGACCCGCCATTATGCATTGTACGGACCCGCCATTATGCATTGTACGGCAGAAGGCAACAGTAAGCCATGTCGTTATTCATGACCGCTAGTTTCATCGTCTTGCGTAATGCGCACGAGCAAACACACTTCTTGCTTGACGACTTGCATTGTACTGACGAAAAATTGTATAAAATCAAACACATTTATACTTTCTGGTCTGTTGTACGCAATGCCTCAAAGAGATAAGAACAAAAAACACATCGGTGCAGGACTCGTGAACTCGCTGATAAACAACCTACCCTTCGAGCTACACATTCCCGGCTACAGATTCTGCGGCCCCGGCACTAAACTAGCGAAAAGGTTAGCTCACGGTGACATGGGCATTAATTCTCTCGACGAAAAGTGCAAGTAGCACGATATTGCATATTCATTAAGCAAGGATCTGAAATCCCGGCACCGGGCCGACGAGATATTGGCACAGGAAGCCGAATATATAAGTAAATCGTCTAACGCGGGACTAGGAGAGAAAATCGCGGCCTGGGGCGTTTCCAAACTCATGAAGGCAAAGACCAAATTAGGACTGGGTGCTCGTCAAGCCAGCTCCATCATGTCAAAGACTAACTCGCGCAAAACCAAACGCAAAACTGGTGCAAGCGTGCAAAAAGCCAAGCAAAAATTACTCTCTCGACAACAAGATTATAGGAGGATTTCTTCCTTTACTTTTGCCTGCATTGGGTGCTCTCGGCGGCCTCATCGGTGCAACGAGCTGTATAGTGCGGGCAGTCAACACTTCAAATAATGAGCGCAAGCACAACGACACAATGCCAGCATGGAAGCCATTTCCAAGGGTAAAAAAAAACGGCGTGAGACTCTACTTGCAACCTCACAAATCAGGTCGAGGCATGAGAAAGAAACGAATGAAAAAATCCTAAGTTCTTTGCCAAAACGTCCGCTCACCAATATAGATTTAATCAAGTACGCTCGAAAACTGAAAATACCAAATTTCTGAGGCGGGTTTATGCGAGACACTTTACCCAGCAAGCCAAAGACACATGAGCGTGCCATAATTAATTTAGATACATCTTCGGGTCGTGACACCCACTGGGTAGCGTACATAAAGTCTGGGAAAATGGCCGAGTATTACGATAGTTTTGGAAATTTAAGGCCTCCGCCAGAACTTAAGTGGTACCTGGGCCGGACCACTACATTGTTCTACAATTATGAAACCGAACAGTCACCTAATCAAACAAACTGCGGACACTTGTGTCTTCACTTTTTAACTAAAAAAAATTAGCTTCCAAAAAAACTTTTTTTTGCCTATAAAATAACGGTACAGATGTGAAAATTTATTAGTCATGTCGATAACACTTACCTTGTCAGGCCACGCATCAGAGCTGCGGGCAGTCCATTTCCCGCCTCTGGATTTAGACGGAGAATGGTGTATCGGACTCATATATTTTCAAACGTATAATGCCATACCGAATATCGACGAGGAAAATTGCAAGAACTGCTTCCTAAAAAGCGATCGGACCGCTCATGAAATACAGTTACCTGTTGGCTCTTTACGAAATTGACGACATTGCAAATTACATCAGGGATATGTTACCACAGGATATAGACTTTCAACTGCGTGGAAATCCAAACACTCAAAAAAGCATTCTAACATGCAGTGAAAATGTCGACTTTACGAAACCTGGCACCATAGGTACGATGCTCGGATTCGAATCAAAGGTGTGTGATACAGGAAGAAGGTACGCATCTACCCGTGCAGTAAACATTTTGCCTGTGAATGTCATATGAATAAACTGTAATTTGGCAAGTGGACCGTATCTCAACGGAAGACTAAGCAACATGCTGCACAAGTTTTCGCCAATGGTCCCACCAGGATATAAACTGGTCGAGGTATCGCAAAGTATCATTTACGTTCCAGTCGTCGTGAAGTGCGCAAACGAAGTCGTCGTCAGAATCGTTGACCAGCGAGGACGATTGGTGAATTTTCAAGACGAAGAAATTACATTACGTCTGCACTTGAAACGATGGGCATAAAGTTCGTAACACTGAGCAGTTATAAAAGAAATCGCATTGGCGTGAATAATAACAGTTCTCTACCAGACATCGGTGGAATAACACCTGACAGCATAAAGTATCTTTTTAGTATTGGATAAGTGCCGAATAAATATGGAAGACGAAATCCTCAACGTGGAAGATCCGGTCATTTTTGATGATAGCATTACGAAAATGGAATTTAACGAGTACCAGCCTTTCCTGCCCGGACCGTACACATTTCCATCAGAAGTACGCTTTGCTGTACAGCACCAATATATCTGTACTTTACCTTCGCAGTCATTTCTACATATAAGAGGCACACTGACAAAAGCGGATGGTACGCATCCGACAACGACGTCATTATCCTGCAATGGTATTCTTCACCTAATCGAGCACATTACATATGTACTCAATGGCGTCGAGGTAGACCAGACGAGAGATGTAGGGATAACACCTGCTATGAAAAATTACCTTTCGCTCACGCCAAATGAACAGTCTGCAAAGATGGCTGGTTGGGCTCTCGAGGATGAATATAAGCTTCCGGTTTATGCCGAAGGAAAGTTCGAAGTTTGTGTTCCTCTGTCTATGCTTCTTGGATTCGCTGAGGACTACAAGCATATAATCATTAATTCGAAACATGAGCTCGTACTGCTTCTAGCCAACACGCACATTAATGCAATTGTCGCCGCTGCAGAAAACCCTCAAGATGTCTCGCTAACACTACAGTCTATCGAGTGGATGCTGCCCCACATCCAAGTGAGCACCATTGAACGAGTCAAGATGTTGAAGAACATAGAAAATGGCAAGAACTTCGATGTGCCATTCCGATCTTGGATCCTGGAAACTTATCCTGGCTTGCCTCATAGTCAGCGTATCAATTGGATAGTAAAGTCCAGCTTCACTACGGAAAACCCAAGATACATCTCCGTCGGGCTTCAGACCGGAAGACAGCTCAATGCAGGAGTAAGTCACACCGTATTCGATAATGTCAAATACGTAATGTAAAAATATTTTTAAACAGCGAAAGCTATCCATATGTTGATATGAACATTAATTAAACGCAAATCAACATAACCTGTGTCGCTTACGATTATTTCGCGCCACCCCATCCTCCACGCGGCCGAGCGGCCTCAGGGAAATTCAGGTTAGATTTCAAGTTGCGTACCTGGCGGAGCACACGGGGACAAAGTGCCCATCACCAACAGCCTAGTGTTCCACTATTCTGGCGCCCCCCGGACAACAGCAGCACCACGTCGCCTGTAGCGCCCGTCAGGAACTTATCGGGCCTTCTATAGAGGCCAGGTGACAATATACTCAGTGCATTCGCAGAATTTGCGAGTGGATTACTTAGTAAATGTAACCTTTATGTAACTTTAGTATAAGTAGTATACAAATGGGCATACTGGGACACGGGTTCTGGATGTGGAGCCTGAGCCGGTGTCCGCCATATTGGATTGTGACGTCACGGCGGCCATCTTGGAGGAGTGTAACGGGACAAGTTTGACCTTGACCTTTGACCCTCAAAATTCGCCAAAATTGGGCAAAAATTGCCCAAAATTCCTCAAAAATCGTCAAAATTTCCATTTCTGTGAAAAAAATTTCGCCAAAAAATCTCAAAAAATTCCTCAATTCAAAAATATCCCTTTTCGAGGAAAAAATTCCCGTTTCGAGGGAAAATTTCCCGTTTTTAGTCCTTAAAAATCCCAGCGGCTAGAAATGTCCATATGTAGGCTTAAGCATCCATGTCGACAGCCTCCGATAAGCCTCTGACGTCATCATGGATTATGACGTCACCGTTGCAATTTTCGTTACGGCCGCCATCTTTAACTTTTTTATTTATTATCCAATTTTAATGAAATTTTTTTAAAAAATTATAAAAAAATTTAAATAATAAAATTTTAATAAAATATTAATAAAAATCATACATTATCGACACGGAGCTCGGAGTCCTCTGTTCGAACCCGGTGAGGGCAAAAAAAATAAAAATGGCGACCTATCCTTCCCCCGCGGTGGCTGCAAGAGGACTGACTCCCACCACTTTTTTTCAAAGCATATATAACATCATCTAGTATGACGTCATGACCGACATCTTGAAATTTGGACGCCATCTTGAAAATCCGTAATTATTTAGCTAGAAATTCGGGAAAAGTTCCAAAATTCATTAAATAAATCACTCATTAATTAACATATTGATTCGATCCGCTCCTGTCCTTGGTTCGATCCCTGAATGATGCAAAACATTTAATTATATATAAAAAATAATAATTTCAATAAACCATGTTCAAAATTCTTAAAGAGACTTTAAATCCTCTACTACCATCATCATATCAGACATCAAGACCACCATATTGGAAATTCGTAATTTTAATGCTAGAGATGCGGGAAAAAGTTCAAAATACATTAAATAAATTGACAATAAATATACTGATTGAATAGATCGAATAAGGTCCTTGGTTCGATCCCTGGCCGATACAAAACAACTTTAATTTAAAAAAAATACCACAAAAGCGACAGGTTTGAGAAAGTAAAAACACCGCAAGTTCTTTTAAAAAATTTTATTACATAAATTCAATACACTACTACAAGTACAAAAAAAAACACCACTGACAAATTACTAAAGCCTTTTTGGATTCCTCGATTCAAACAGTCTTCTTATTGTACGGACTAAGTCTTTTACATGACTTTAAATGTCTATCCGATCCGTTCATCACCGCAGCCAGAGACGGACTGAAGTTCATATCACTTATATAGTCTCATTAGCCGGTACAACACATGAGTCAAATCAATAACCATGTTCATTATACGTCTCGGAGCATTTTTTATAATGACGATGTAAGCTATCGAGACGTGAAATTAGTTTATTGCACTTATTTCACTGAAATTGTATTCTTTGAACATTATTAGAACAACCACTTCTTTCATGTCTGCGAGCATTTGAGGTTATAGTAAATGATGCACCACAGTATTTGCACTGATGCGAAGTACGCTCTTCATTAATCGAAGTATTCAATGCTGTTGAAACTTCAGATGATGGTGGAACAGCACATATCGAAGTCTCCACCAGTGTTGTCAGAGGCGTTGCCAACGGGATCTGCTCCAACATCGTCGGCGCCGACGTCATGGTCCCCGTAGTCGATGGTACATCCTCCATCGAGTTCGACGTTAAAGACGGTAAAGATGCCATCGAAGTCTCAAGAACAGGCAATTACACGACTTATGCACCAGAAGAAACAAACTAGGTGATCCTTACACCGCCGTCGTCAGTAACAAACTGAGCGTCCTGCTGTCTAGGACTCGCTTATATACATGCACCGGATGGAATAATACGCTAGTCAAATCAAGAACAATTTATTATAATACTAGAGTCAAAACTACAAATTAAAAAAGAGGATCATTTGATCGAAAAAAAATTCGATCTCTCCAATATACGCCAGGCTCCAAGAGCTACAATTCACGTCATCAGATCCATCTACACTTTGCTCCTATGCTTCAATTGACCATTAGCTGCAAGTGCTCCAACAGCTCCATCAGCTCCAACACGTAATGTACGCAATGTACGCGCAATACATGCAATTTACACACAATAAATGTAATGATTACACAGTACACACAGAAAAAGGAACGTACACACAGTACACACAGGAAACTGAACGTACACACAGTACGCACAGGAAACGGAACGTACACACAGTACACACAGGAAACGGAACGTACACACAGTACACACAGAAAACGGAACGTACACACAGTACACACAGAAAACGGAACGTACACACAGTACACACAGGAAAAGGAACGTACACACAGTACACACAGGAAACGGAACGTACACACAGTACACACAGGAAACTAAACGTACACACAGTACACACAGGAAATGAAACGTACACACAGTACACACAGGAAACGGAACGTACACACAGTACACACAGAAAACGGAACGTACACACAGTACACACAGAAAACGGAACGTACACACAGTACACACAGGAAACGGAACGTACACACAGTACACACAGGAAACGGAACGTACACACAGTACACACAGGAAACGTAATGATCACACATACAGTAGCGGAAACACACACAGGCTTAGTTGGAAATCAGAATACAAGAAATAAAAACATTAAATTT
This sequence comes from Bacillus rossius redtenbacheri, assembly GCF_032445375.1. Classification (NCBI taxonomy): domain Eukaryota; kingdom Metazoa; phylum Arthropoda; class Insecta; order Phasmatodea; family Bacillidae; genus Bacillus; species Bacillus rossius. The sequence continues at coordinate 250,158,986 of NC_086330.1, forward strand.
TTACTTTCAATATTTTATTACTTCTCAACATTACACAAATACAAGTAAAAGAAGCCATTATTGTATGTAGCCAGCTTTCCTCAGTTCTTTGAGTATGAAGGATATTTCTTTGATGCACGGATAGTTTCCTGCACAAAGCGAGCCATGTAGAAGTCTTAGCCGGTCAACCAATATCTTTGGATCTTTCCATGATGTGTAATCAATCTCTTCTACCACCATCTTACTTGCTTGTTTATTATAAATACTTTTAATATCACAATCGTCCCAGTGATCATAATAAGCATTATCAGATTTATTTATTATAACACGACGTTTCCATCGTTTCGGTCTCAGGATATCACCACATTCTTCGATCTTGTCAGCTCTAGGTGTTTCATCACAGTCTATGCCTTTGTCAACAGCCTCAGAGTCACTGTAATAATCACTGTAGAAGACATCCTCTTCACCCAGATTACCGTATGAATTCGCTATCGATGATGTCGAAGTGTCTTCATCGTCTTCATGCTTCCTTTTTAGGAGTCCATCATTTTTACAAAGAATGGAGGATCTACTGAATATAGGCTTGAATGTATTCTCACTTTTCACGGTGTTGATACTTCCATTAGTTTCAGTCTTCCCGAAGCCATTAGCATCCTTCAATTTATGTTCTTCCTCTCGATCGGGTGAGCTAATACCATCACGCTCAGGACAAGGAAAATTATTGTCATAATGCAGATCACTCTTCTTTAGTCTAGTGGATCCATCGGTGTCCTCTATGTCGTAAGTAGTCTTGACTTTACATGTTCTACCATGTCTTTTTAAGCTGTCAATTCGTGTTAACAACCTGCTACATCGATTACAGCTTAACATGTTGCGTAGTGGGTTTCTAGCACAATCATTCTTCTCATGACGTCTAGCATTCCTTCTCATGACAAAATCCTTGCCACAGTATCTACAGTGGCTTCCTTCCGATTCAGCTATAGATAACAAACCACGATCCATGGTAGCTTCTGTGACTAATGTTAGATACAAACTGTCAGTTTTCTCCAATTGGAACCATTTCTTAAATAGAGTTTTTGAAATATTTCATCAGCGAGAGTTAAGTTATCTAATGCAAAGCAAATTGATGCAAGTAGTTCCGGCTGTCGTCAACAGATGGCGCCACGTGTTGCTTGCAGGTAAATAATATATATTTCATAATGTGGGATGCGGAACGCTCACTATCGATCGCAAAGGGAGGTTGGCTTCGATAGTATCCAAGGAGAAAAAAGTTCGTCCTTCCTGCTAGTGCTTCTCAGATTTCTCACGGTCCGCCATCTTGGATTATGACGTCACGGCGGCCATCTTGGATGGGTGTGACCTTGGCCTTTGACCGAAACCGCAGGAATGATCGCAAGCACACGGATTAACCATCAAAATATTGATAAGAATAATCAAGAGCACACGGAGAAAACCATCATAATATTGGCAAGAATAATCAGGAGCCCACGGAGAAAACCGCCACAAGTTTTCTTTGATATCATTAAAATACAAAAAATAAATTAATAAAAAATAAAAAATAAAAACGAAAAAAATTCAAACATTCTGGCTTGTACTAGAACTCTATCTTTGCTCAACAATGAGAAGTTCACATATAAAAATACCCTAATCTTAACATCAGTTACAAAGACACCTTATACTTATTTAAAATCTCAAATAAACCAAGTTCGAGCTAGTAAACGCCTTCCTGGTTACGCGACGTGCTCAAGTGTTCGGGGAACAGGTACCCTTAAAACGTTCCACGCGAGTCTCTACCAGTTGAATTTTATCAATTATTTATTTCACGTGTCCATATCCGAAAATTTTTACATGTAACTGGGGGAAAACAGACCTCCGATGTAAAATGACACTCTCAGGCTTGATGTAATTATTTCTGCCACCAATCTCTTGCAGTATAACTCCGTAGCACAAAGGTAATCACAAGGGAAGTCACTCACGTATCGGCTCGGCGTCTCCGTATGATTAGCGAATCCTCGCTAATCCCCACTGGTCCTCAGGCCAGTCGGTGCTGACGGCTATACCAGCCGCAAGGAGCCTCGTTCCGCCGCGATAGAACAGCGGCTATCATCTTCACCAGCTATACAGCTACTCTTCCACACACATATCAACGAGTTATTTGCTGCCCAAGCCGGCCCCACACTCGCAAAAATCATTTTTAGCGAGGCCCCTGGCGCGAACCGAATCACACTCGCCGGTCCGTCGAACAGAACAGCTGATCGCCTGCCTCTCCCTTCCCCTCCTTCAACGAAGGGAGGGGAAAAAGTCTGTCTCCCTCGCGCGCATGCGCGCCGTGCTCGTGAATTGTTTCATTTTACCCCGATCACAATTTGTCCAACTTTGCTCTGTCGCATTAATAATTAAAATACTTTTATACAAATGCAAATATATAACTACATTATAAATATAATTAATAAACACACTTATTTAATGATATTCTCACTAACTGTTACCAGGTGCTCCAGGCGACACTAGCGCTGAAAAACGTTACCAACATTTCAAAAATACCGCCGTACGGATAACACCAATACTCAAATAAACTATACTAAAGGAAAACTATAATATAAACTTCCTTTTAATATTCTTGTAAAACAGTACCCCGAGAAAGGGGTACACCAGGACTGTGATTTGTGAATTTTTTGTGAATTTCGGCTTGTTCGTTACCATCTGCATTGCACGAAATCACGGAAAGTTCACTTCTGGTGAGGTATCGACCACGGAGAGAAAAGTTGACTTTTTACCAATAACAAACTTTGCAACTGTATTATTAAAAGACTCAGCTCTATTTTTTGTCATGTTTTTCAAGAGACTTTCTGCATGATGAACTACCAGATTATTTGCTGACATTATTTCATCCCACATGCCCATACTTTTCATACTTGTAACTATATTCTCTTCTGTGCTTCTAGAACCATCACAATAGTATTCTCGTTCACTGCACTTTGAATGGTACCCGAATACATGAAATGGTCCATTGTGAATATCACTCCGTAATTCCATTACACGTTCTTGTTCAGTTATTCCTCTCTCACCTTTTCTGTATTTAATTGCACACGTGATGGCATAACGAAGACGTAGTACGGTAGTAGCCTGTTTCACAATGCTTTCCTAATCACTATGGGAACATTTCCACATGTATTTTTAGTCTTCATAGCAATATCGCGTAATCATCTGAGGTAATTCCTGAGAATGTGATTTACACACTCTTTTTTTTTGTATTACGAACGTATGTTCGTAAGGTTTCGCTTTCTCCAGCTGGCGCATTACGCTTCTATCACCATCTCCTATAATACAAATATATTATGTATTATAACTCTTTCAATAACTACAAAAAAAATTGTTTTTGTTATCTACTTTTAAAGATGTATGTAGTGACAATAGTTAAACACACACAAATTTAAAATAAAATATCTGAAAGGAAAATGTGTTAGCAAAAAATAATCAAGAAGTGTTTCTTGTAGGTTCTTACCGATCAGCTGGTGATATTTAACGCCATGCATTGCAACACTACACTTAAACCCCTCAAAAATTATATCTGATTCCATTGCTGTAGCAGATTTGTTCCAGTTTTTATAGCAAACGTGATCACTGACAGGTATATCCTTTGACTCCGCACGGGTACAGATGCAGCAGTATGAATTTCTAACACTAATGAAAATTACTTTATTTTTTAGAGCACCAATGATGAAAGCCTGGAAAAAAATATATACACACAGTCAAATATTTAGTGGATTGACTATTGATGATATGCAAACAGTATAAATGATTGATAATGCAAAAGACTTACCACTCCCGACATTGCATTGTAGTTTCCATATGATCGTTTACACCAAGCTCCATCAGTTATTACAGTAATAAGGGGAATCCCTTCTGCATCTACGGAGCCTGCAGCCAATGCTAGGCGAGCTTCTTTCACTGCTTCTTCCATTTGAAGCCATGATACGTCATGTATAACAGACTGTAGTTGCCTTTCACATTTGTAATATTTATCTTTAGAACAGCAAGGAATGTCTAGCGATGATGTAATTTCTTTCATTTTGTCCTGTTAGTAGCATACTGCTGACCCAAGCATTGTTAATGTCCATACACTTCTTGTTTGGATTGTCCGAGACTAATTTATCTTTCACACCACACATGGAGCACTGGAAATGATACACACTCTCCATACCTTTTCTTTGTTCGTTAATCAATTTAATATTTTCAAACGAACAATCTAATGCCTTTTTATGCCTGCTCATTCTTCTTATTTCATTAAATAAATGGTTGACATCAAATATTCTTCACCCAATCAGAGAATGTTCTTTTACAAAAGAACTGGGGAAATAATCATAATTCATTTTTAATTTATAATTTTCAACAGAAATTTGGTCAAGAGGTTCAATACCACTACATCATAATAATCACAGCCATAGAGCTCAGAGAGATTTCTTGAGTGTATTTCATAACTGTTCTTCCACGATGAACTTGCTTGTGTTTGTATGATAATATTATCTTGTTTAACTTTTTTGTGACAGTCACTTTGATCAGAAATGACTGTAACTCTGAAAAGTAAATGAACGACCTGTTTAAGAGTACAATAATACCTCATTAAATTACTAGTAAGAAAATTGTGCAGTAATTTAACGAGCTAAATTACAAGATAGTCATACCTATTAGGTGATAGGCCTATGTCTGGGTGGTGTGTTGACGAACTCTCTGGAGGAATTTTGTCGTCAGGTGGTACTGGTTGAAGAATTGTAAGAGAACTAAGTTTTCTCTGAAAATAAAATTAATAACTTAATTAAAAGGCTAAGATATGTATGCCATTAAATTATTTCCAAAAGTAACATTTCAATACATAATTACGTTTAGAAAAGTAATACAATACTATTAAACTTGTTAAGAATTTCTCTTCTTTAAATACCATATGCTAACACTTGAAAAAGAATTATGTACAGTTTCATATAAAATGGCTTCCATTTTGTTATATTTATTACGACTTATGGAATAAAATACATATATTTATATTGAACTAAATAATGTTACACACATGCTGAATTGATTGATAAAATACCAACTCGTCCAGATATCCTAAACGAAATTTCTTGCTACCTCTTGCCAACTTTTTACATAAAACTGCGTTTTCATAAAATGCGGTGTGTTCACAGTTCTACATGCCAATATAAGTATAATTAAGAAAATATTGAAAATTATTTCAAGCTGTAGTGTTGATTTAGTTTCTCACCCTTCAACAATATCTCTTGAATCTGGAACAACTACAGAACCATAGTTTGCTTCTCTCTAGAATGTTCCTCGATTACTTTCAGCTTCTGATTCATTGCCATTTCTAGTTCTGAAATAAAATTAATTGTTCAGTGTAATTATTTATTATTTTTAAACACATGTCTATGAATCACAAAAACGCAGGCCTACCTTGTTTCAGAGAGGTTTGCTGTAGTAGTGTGAGTAAAATATATTTCAGGTGGTACAAATTGTGTCCTGAAAATAAGACCAACTATGTCAATTCTAAAAATTCAACTTGGAATTGAAATTACATGCTCTATCATTAAAAAAATATCTTGCATTCTTAAATTAACTTTAAGAAATTTAGGCCAAATAACAGCACCTTTCATCAGTAATTCTCGAATGATTTTCTGACGAAAAACAAGATACTGTTTGTAATTTTACAAATCTACTTGATGATACACATAGGCCTAAGGTTTTATGGTAAACACTTGCGGGCAAGCTCAGTAATCACTTAGTAGAAGCATATTCTGAAGGTCACTCGACTACACACGGATCATAGCTTTACTTTATATTTTAATGGGTCCTAACTTACAGTATAATAATATCGTGCTAATGTGTTTAATTTTACCTCATAAACAACCAGTTTTCTCTGATAATTTGTACGTATAGAATTTGTTAACAAAATGTAAAAACATGGAAAAAATTCTGTGTAAAATTTCTCTCTTTTGAAAAATCGCAAGAGTCACATTTGTAATAAAACCAACGAATTTTTTTTTGTAATCACAATTAAATTGATGAAGGAATAACTGAAAGAACAATAGAGAAAACTAACATGTAAGCTATTCTTCAAAAGTAAACTAACAGAGTATGAAAGTCTTCTAGTGGTTTTTCGCAATTTATTTTTGCCCTCACCAGGTTCGAACCAAGAATGTAAATGCGTATTTTTATTAAAATTTATATTAAAACTATAATCAAGTAAATATTTTATGATCTACAGGGGGAAGAGGTGGAGAAGGGCCACTATCGCCCTGAGTAGGCAAGGCCTCGGCCCGCACCCACCTCCCCACCCCCCTCCCACGCGCCGCGCCACCGCGGCGCGGCGGGAGAGATAGCAGCCGGCTGCCGGTACAGCTGCAGAGGGCGCCACGAGGTGGCTAGCAGTTGCGCCCGTGCATACGTTTACCTTTATTAGTGCCTCAGAATATTTTCCGCGGTGACATGCCTGTTTAAATGCAGGAATCAATGCAAGAAGGTCTAGGGCGCGTCTGACTGGTGAGTTCCTTAAATTCTGACGATTTTTACTGCACAAAAACATAGGTTGAAAAGAGCCATTTTCATGATATTGGCGGGGTCGCAAATGTGTCAAGGTGGGTATGAAACAACTTAAATCCACCAGACCGACGTCGAGTGTTCTTTTTACTCCTTTCCTGCCCAAACAAAAATTGAAAATCTCAAGTTCTTTCTAAAGGAGATATATAGAGGTAAATGTCTACAGTGGCTTCCTTCCATCGTCCAGACGGTGCCCTTAAATTGATGATATTAGTTTGTTTTTGATTCCAAAATCTTTAAAACGACTGTATAACACTTTCCATGTATCTGAATATTTCAAATAACAGCAGCGCAGAGACTGTAGCATCCGAGACCGGCCGCAGCGTGGGAAGATAGCGAGGAAGAGGGTTGGTGGCGCCGGGCTGGTGGGGCGGGCCAATGCGCATTCCACGTTCACACGCTGCGGCCAGAGTTTTTTTTTACCCTCGTTGCAGTAATAGTCGTTAATATTTAATGATATGTTGTTTATAACGACAAAATACAAACAAGTTATACCAGATATATTTAGTTAGAAAAGTTAAAGAAATAAAATTTTGAGGAAGGGGGGGGGGGCAAATGGGCCAGCCCCGATTTTACAACGGCAGCGATTTTAAGAATGCTATCCTTGGAACCGTGAGCCAAGGGCGCCCATACCCATGGGCAGGGTAGGGCCGTGGCCCCCTCCCCCAGCTTTCAGGAAGAGGAAAAAATGTATGGGTTTTTGAGGTATTTGGCAAATTGTAATTTTTGACACTTTTTGTCAATTTTCGAAGGTCTGCCTCCTTCCCTTACAAACTATTTTATAGTCTGGCCCCCTTTACAAACTGCCATATGGGCGCCCTTGCCGTGAGCATACGTAAAATCGTGGTTCTAGTATTATTAAAATGTGGAAACTAACAAGTTCTAGTGTTGTCACAAAAAACGAACTTGAACCCAAATTTGTTGACACGAACTTGAACTGAACTATTTTAAAGTTCGGTTCGAGTTCAAAATTTCGAACGTTCGTACAGCCTTATGCAATACTACTCATCAAATGTCACACGTGAATGGAAACTTATCAAATAAGCGTAGCATAGCAATTATATACCGCGTCTATTAAAAACATTAGTTTAAAGAATTTAAAACATTTATCCAGGACTCTTTTTGGTCATTACATATTTGGTATTGCTACATCTGGACACACATTAATGTTAATTGTTGCTGACATCACATAACACAGTATAAACAAATACTAAATGTCCAAAATATATACGCCACAACTGCATTGCCAGTTCACTATCTAGCACTAGCTGCCGGCCGAGGTCGACGTGCGACCTGAAAGATAAGGTGTAGCGCTGTAAGCAAATACCGCGTCTACCATAAAAGGCAAGTGAATGTGTGTTATGGGTTTGACAGAGGGGAAAAAGGAAAGGGAGGAGGGCATCGTGTTGTGAGGTTGAACGGGCCAGCAGATTTTTTCCTCATAACTGTAGTTCCGGATAACGGGATGCCGGATACGTGGGGGAGGAGTACAGTTTAATATAATATTATAATTACATCGTAAAATGTTATTGGTCCCGAAATGTTTGTATCAGTACGCAGTGTAACATAGTTACACTTATTTGTAAGTGAGGAGTATTTCAAACTTTTGGGCACGGTAAACGAATCTTACGAGATGCTATAGCTTCAATTATTTAATGTGTACTACTTTTGGTGGTGAAGCCTTTTTGTACCCTTTTCTGTTTTGTGCGAGTACATTACAATAATCGTAATTTTCACCGCGACTGATACTGGAGAACATTGTAAAAAATCTCACGTGTCTAAAAATTTCATAAATACGCATGAACAGATGAATAGAAAACAAATTGCAAGGACCACTAAAGTACTATTCCAGCTTCTTTAACAATTAATCGTTAATTTGTGGTATCATATGTGGTTTTCTACTAAGATTATGCTTCATTTCAAAATAAATTTTGATGTACTTTATAAAGATAATTTAAAATACTTATTGGTGGAAAATAACTTGAAAGTTTATGTATTTTATCGCTCAAAGACTTGTTGGAACCTACAGCTTCGAAGCAATTCGATACCCCGAAGATCTTAATGAAATTTAAGAACAACCTTTACTAATACTTATCTTTATAACACTATCTAACAATGTTTCAGAACATCAAATACAGCTCCGTAGGCGCCAATACTTTAGCTACTATGACTTTAACAATCGCTCACCGTTCGTTCACTATTTGTATTCAAAATGAAGCAAATAGTCTATTATTATTCAAAGCATCTGTATAATGTCATTTAATTTATTTAAAAACCGACATTATAGGTTTGAATTTATCTACAACATTAATTTATTTCAAGTCAAATTCTCTAGTTACACAAGAAAGTAATCTTAGTAACATTTAGTATGTTTGAATGCAAGTGGAGCCAGGTGGAGTAACTTCCCAGTTTTAGTATAATAATGTAATAAAACGGCTACTTCGTTATGTATTTATGTACCTAGATACGTACGATTTATGAAAACATTTTTTGGTTAGTTGAGCTTTGACAAGTGCCAGTTGTGTGCATATTAACTCAAACAACAGATGTTTTCTTTTATGTTGTTTGAAATATTCATTGTAGCAATCATAATTGTATCAGTGTAGCCTACATTTTGTTAGTAATTAAGTATCTCACTGTTCTTGTAACTTTAACCCAAAATATATGTTATGTGCGGTATTGTAGGGTTAAATATAAAAATGTATAAGTAGGCCTATTATAAGTAAGCGTGCTTTAAAACCCACCCTTTTTTAAGGTATGTTCATGATTAATTTACATATAGAATAGTTACCTAAATTGTAATGATATGTGAATATGTTCCTTACTATTTTTAACTGTATAAATTGAAACAAAAATTTGTTTTAACTACGATGCGTGTACACAAGATAAGCTAACTTTCAAAAGAAGGTTTGAATGAATACAAGGTTTCGCCAAAGCTATTTTCTGATGCAAGAAGTACATAGTAAATGTGTTTTTGTGTGCTTTACTGTAAGACCTATCCTACTGTAAATTCATTTCATATCATTAACTTAATATATACCTATTCCGTAATATTTTATCTTTTCTGCACACATTACTTATTATTTTGTGGATGCGAATTATAAAACTTCGATTCTTGCAAGGGCCGAACACGGTATGTCAACTTTCTAAAGTATTCTATATAGGGTAAATCCAGGAGAGATGGACCACCTTTTTTAAACTCTTATAATTTTGTTATTTGTCAAGATATTGGTGAAGTAAATTTCGCTATGATATTCTGGTGATCTATGTATATGAAAAGCAAAGGTATATGTAGAAAATTTACGTTAACAAAGTGAAGAAAAATGTTGAAACATTTTGCAGTAGGGGAGAGGTGGGTAGTCCCGGACACTTAAGCATAATTACATACATCTGAAAAAATTTAATATATATTTAAAAAGTAAATTGTCAGTTTTACGCTTGAAACACTATATGTGCATACATTGCCAATACAAACACATACAATCTTCTAATGAACGAAAATGATGATTACAATGGTGCTTACGTTTTTGCACAGAAACGATACACGTCGGGTAGCCCCGGACACATCATTTCTTCATTAAGCACAAATCACAGTAAAAGGATACATCATCTGGATCTACTCCAGCACATTCCTCATGTGCCCATCCCTTACATGTACAACATTGAATCCAGTTTTCTTCAAAACTTTCACAGCAGATTATGCTCATTGTCTTCGTTACTGGTAAAGATGTTTTCCTTGACAATTTTTTCCGACACTGTTTTGACTTGGACTGTTCCACAGTAAGTGACAGTTTGCTAGGATTTCTTCGTATAATATTTTTGGTTTTTGGTCGTGTCTTAAGCTCCACAGCTTCTTTGTAAGGGCTTGACGTTAGAATTTCACTTCGCTGAGCTTTTCGTTTCCTACATGAACTTCTTCTTTTGCTGGCGTCTGGAAGAGGTGACAAAGTTTTCAAAACATTTGTAACATACGTTGATGTTGAGGGATGGCTGTTGTCTTCAACATTCGGCCTAGAAGTGATTTGTGCGATTTCACAGGATCATCAGAGGTTTCTGTCATTGGAATAGGCCTATGTGTTTCTGTTGCCTGATTAGAGATTGAACTGCAAGATGGTTGTGCAGCAGTAACGGGATCATTGCTAGGAGCTCTTGTATTTTCGACTTCAGGTGCTTCAGGAATTTCTGTCAGAAGTGATGGAATAAAATCTAGGTCAGAGAAAACTTCAGGGTTCAAAGGATAGGTGCCTGTGCAAGAAAACCCATAGCTAGCAATATCAAGACGACAAGACTTCCTATATGCACTTGAAACCAGTCCTGCTATTTCATTTTCTGTTATTCTTAGACCAGCATTTTTTCGCATCCACAGAACACAACTTTCAGCATAAGCATTCTTGAATGGCTTCATGAAAGTTCTGTCCAATGGTTGGAGTTTGTGAGTAGTGTGAGGAGGAGTGCTTATCATGTGGACATTATGTTCCCTAGCATAACATATCACAGCAAGGTCCTTGTGGCTAGAATGTCCATCTAACAGCAACATAACAGGGTTCTGTTGTGTAGGCTGAGTGTATCGAACAAAATGTTTCAACCACACTAAGAATGTTTCTGCACTCATCCAACCATTTGACTGAGCTGCAGCGATGGCTTCATCAGGTGCTCCTATCATTAGTCTGTCATTCATTCTCTTCCTCGAGAAAATAAACATAGGTGGAATGAAATGGCCAACAGGATTCATGCAAAGCATGACTGTAAAGTTTCGGCCTCTTTCAGCTGATGTCAATTTTCCAACTTGCTTCTTTCCTTTAACAGACAAGACTTTCTGATTTTGGTGGACAGTTGAAACCCCAGTTTCGTCCGCATTGTACATTTTAGAAGGTGGGAAGTTGTACATCTCTATCAGTATTGTCAGTTTTTCGAAAAACAATTTAACTTGAGGTTCATTAAAACCAACACACCTCATCAAACTGGTAGATTCTGGTGAGCGCAAACTGAAATGTGGATGTCTTTGCATGAAAGAGTTGTAAAAATCTTTCCCAGCACATTTGGTGTCCCTGTTAATCTGTGTGGAATTCCAAGTGTCTCTGCTAAGTCGAATGCCAACTTCAGAAATTCCTTTCTACTCAACCCCATTAACCTATCATCAAGTTCTCTAATGTGTTGTGCCAGCTCTTCTTCAAAATTTGAAGGAAATGTTGGTTCAAAATGTCCAAGTTTAGGCTTCAGTTCACATTCAAACCCTTTCTTAATCATTGACACTCTATCCTGAACAGAACTTTTTGGAACATTAAAATGTGTTGCTGCATCTCGTACACTCATTTTACCACTCAACACATGTTCTACAGCAATTTTCATTGTAACTTCACTCCACGATCCCCTATTGATAGTTCTTCCTTTGAATTTCGGCATGATTGTTGCGTCAACCAACTGTAACATACGACCCCAATATATTAATAAAAACAATTAACCTGCTAAACAAAGAATATTTTGTTTTACATATCAAATGATGTGTCCGCAGCTACCCTCTTTTGGAGTGTCCGTGGCTACCCGCAACGCAATAGCTTGAACTAATAAACATAACATAAAAACTGTTGCCAATACGAGCATCCCTAAACGGTATGTTCAAAAACGCCTTATAAATATGACATTGTGTAAATATAATAAGTTTCGCTTACCAACAGTGTCGTGAGACGCTTCCAGATATTAACTGCGTCGTAAAAATCTTTACCACAAAACACAAACATACGCACTACATCCACGCACTTTAACGAATAAATCTCAACTGTTTGCGGACAGCATGTATACGGAGGGAGTTCTGGACAAAACTTGACAGTACTGCCACCTAGCGAGAAGTAGGTAAACTACGACGTGTCCGGGGCTACCCACTGTCCGCGGCTACCCACCTTTCCCCTACTGGTCCATTTATACCATATACCTAGGGTTAGATGGACCAGGCTATATGGGAGAGATGGACCAGCATTGAGAAAGCTTTTTAATCATTTATGACTAACTTTAAATTCAGATTTAAGCACTCAATTAAACAAAAATCGTTTCTGACGTACAACAAGTCTACAGTGCCTATACATTAACATGTTTTACAAGGTCTCTCTTCTTTCAGATGTAGTTTTTCACTACCCGTAAAGATTTTAGTTCTTTTTTTCCACATACATCGCACTTATTTTCGTACTTTGTTCAATTCTCATGCAACCAACGGGAACACACTGTGCATTTAATCCAGTCTTCTGTACTTTTTGTAGTATTGTAGTCCTCATTAAACCCGACACATTAATCTTCGTCCCAGTCACTATCATCACTGTCATCATACGAAATTGGCTGAGTAAATCCTTTGGTGTTTGGTTTTTTATGTTTGGTAGGCCTAACAGCCCTAGTTAGGATAGCTTCTTCTCTCCATCCTTTTATTTCTTCTTGTTCTTTTATTTTCTTCAGTTTGTCATGTTTTCCTTGGGTAATACGTTGTACATTATCCATAAAATTTAGTACTTTCGAAACACTTGCACTCTTACCATGGGCTGTAGTTTTTTTTGTTAAGATTGGAATAGGTGAGATGTTGTTCAAAATTTTTGTTGGCGTGGGGTTGTCGACCTCTTTGACTCCGGAGACACTGGTGGGCCCTGACGAAGTTCCAGGAGTCGCCAGGCATTCATCACTGATAGGCTGTTCGAAATGTCTTATAGGCAGAGCAGACTCGAGTGGAGGGGTAGTTCTATCGGTGACTATGGTTGCTTCTTGGTTTGATGTCAAACCAATATCTGGAGAGTGTAGTTGAACTAAGTTCGTTTCAGTAACTTCAGAAAGTAACGTTTCACTAGAACCTCTTGTGTCAGGGGTGATGATTGTTGAATCTTCGCTAGGTGTCAGGTAAACGTAGTCTGGTATTGCAGACATGTTTAGCGGAATAATTCCACATGCCTTGAAGCCGGAAACTGCATTTTCTACAGTCGCTGATTTGGACCAAGCACATCCTAGCAACTTGCCAAATTGCAGTCTCGTAATCTGCCGCAATGGGTTGTTCCTCGTGAACACATTACATTCTTTGTTGTAGTTAGACTTCAAAGATTTAAAAAAGCTTCTGTCAAGTGGCTGGAAGAAATTGGTCGTGTGACTAGGAGACTAGGAAGGCTAAGCAAAATTATATCATTTTCATCAGCGAATTCAAGCATTCCCACACTGCTGCAATGGGAGGAGTGTCCGTCAAGAATCAACAGTACTTTTCCAGCAGGCTTTCTTTGCAAAAAGTGATGTTTCAACCAGTCGAAAAAAAATTCAGAGGTTATGTAAGCAGATTTCACGTTCATTGCAATCATGGAACTCGGAGACATGCCATCACTGAGCTCCTGTTTCTTATTCTTCCCTTTAAAAATGCAATAAGGAGGAATGTAGTTGCCCTCGCCATTGAAACAACATACAAGCCATGCGGACGTGCTACCCACTAGACCAATAAGTCAATTATTGCATACGTACTTTTAAACAAATTTATATCTGTACTAAACAAAGGTCAACATAATAGGCGTATTGATCTTCAAAATCAAATTTACATTCGAATATAAAATTAATTTTTATACACAAATTGACTGAATTATATTTCAAAAGACTACAAAAAGTTGTAAAAAATTCTTAAAGGCTGTACGAGGTAAAGTGAGCACTTCGCACTTTTAAATACGAACAATAACACGCGACTAATGAGAAAACTTCATGTAATAGGCTCATAAGCGATTATTTATATCTTAATTAAAAGTGGCCGAAAGATAATAATTTGATCGAATGATAGAAGTAACTATGGCCTCAAAAGTGCTCACTTTACCGCATACAGCCTCTATTGTATTTTTGTTTTTTAAGTAGGCCTAACGGAGAGAAGAATTTACGTTAAAAGTTTGGAAATTAACATACAAATTACTTAACAATATGTTCTGTGACTAATTATTTTGTAGAAACGACATTACAAATCTACAGCCTACTCATTAATAATACGTAGGCCAATTTAAAACGATGGTCCATCTCTCCCACGATGGTCCATCTCTCCCACTTTATTTTGGTCCATCTATCCCGATCGTTAGGGAGATATGGACCAGGCCGCCATTACGTCCCTGTTGTGCCCAGCGTAGCTACAGAACACTAAAAAGATACGTTTAGCTTGTTTACATGTAAGGAATGATGGTTCAAAAATATTGCCAAATACTGTCTCTACGACACAACTGCGTTCACATTAACAAAATTTTTAACCTACCTGTTTTCTATTTTCTTTAATATCTTCTCAATTTACTCATACAAAGGAACTAAAACAACACAGCACGCGCAATACAGTTGCCACGACACATTCCTACCAACCATGGAGCTTTCTATTAGCAGGTTCGTGAACTATGCCACCGGTCCATCTCACTTGGTGGTCCATCTCTCCTGGATTTACCCTACATTTTTTAAGTTAGTAATGTATTCTATATATTATATGTGTAAAATTTTTGACGTGACAACGTCAAATAAATCGATGATCGCCGGCTGCACGCACGAAAAAGTGTCCCGTTACGCACATTGTCCCGTTTCTCTGTGTCCCGTTACGCTCATTTTATATTGATCTTTGCTAACCTGAACCTCCTAGCATTGCGAACAAGTCCGTGGCGTAATTCTGTTTTCATGCATTTCAATGCAACATTTTCATTGCTCTTTGCTAACCCGTTCCTCCTAGCATTGCTGCAGAGTCCGTGGCGCAAATATATTATTTTTGACTGCATCTTGGTGTTGGGTAAGCCATTTTCCTTCACATAATCCTTGAAACACTCCCATTCGTTTCCTACTTTTCCTATCATCGTCATATCCTTAACAGAATAACACAGATTGGAAGAAGTTAAATAGCAAACATGTATAAAGGTTATAGTTAAAATAATCTCTTCGTTGAAGTAATAAACATAATTGAATTAATGACTGCAAATAAAAGTAAATTTATCAATTAAATTGTAGATTTCATTTCACTCCTTTGTATCCATACAAAATAGTGATAATTCAATAAAAATGATTCAATTTTATTCATAAAAGTATGCAATCATTTCATCAATGTTTTGTTATGACGTTATCACGTTAAACTATCGTCCGTAAACCGACTTTACAGACAACCAATTGATTTCCTGTATTCTATTTATATATATGTGTGTGTGTGTGTGTAAACTTTCTAATGCATTCTATATACAACGTGTATCTAAAACATACTGACAAATTCTGGTAAAATATTCCTGGCGAAAATACAAGACGAAAACCTGTGTACCAAACTTTTCTCGTAAATGGACTCGTAGTTTTGAACCCCCAAAAATCAAATTTTCCTATTCTTGAATAAATTGCACTGCATCTGATGATTTTGTAGAACGCAAATTTTTCACCACGAGATACGTGGGTTGTAATGAACATCCTTCAATGAATATAACGGCATTTCTGTTTTAGCAAATTTTATCACCTGAAAAGCTAATAAAAAATTTAAAAAATAAACCAGGGCAGGCATTACAAAGCACGTTTGCAAGGTGTAAAGTTTCCTTCCTAAAAAATAATATGCCACAGTTTACTTACTGATGATGTTAATTTCAAGATATGGAAAATTCCATTTTCGGAGGTTCGTAACTCGATTTATGAATAAAGTGGTTATTAGGCTTTCGTCTTGTATTCTTTCCAGAAACAGCCTGCCGAAGTTTGTACGTATGTTTTTAATACCTGTTGTGTATATATATCAACTTTATATGTATTCTATATATATATATATACTATATATATCTTTATATATATATTTCTTGTGTGCGTGTGTATGTCACTGAACTCCTCCTAGACGGCTGGACCGATTTTGATGAAATTTTGTGTGTGAGTTCACGGGGATTCGAGGATGGTTTAGATTCACAATTGGATATTTTATCTCGATTCTGAGTTAAGAAAAAAACTAAAAAATGTAATGTGTGTCATAGATATACAAACTGTTAGTGTCATTCCTCTATGTCTGCCGAGCAATAGCTTTCAAGCCATTACGTTACGTTTTGCTATTGTAAGGAACTAAGTAGAGAGTAAGAAAAAAAAGCTCTTGACAGTTTGTAGTGTTGCCATATTTGTTTCAATTTTCAATACCGTTTTTGTATATTCCAATTTAAATTGCAGAAAAAAAATCATGTTTTATAGACACATAAATAGTGAGTGTGTCATTTCTCTATGTCCACGAGGTCTCGCCGCGTTATTTTCTCCTTGGGGCGAACCCGTCCGCTTAGTTAAATAAACAGGTTTTATCGTTGAATGATTTCATGATATATTTCATGAAAATCTGCTCTCATAAAAAAGTTAGTTTTATAGACATTCAATAGGTCTCTCTCTCTCTCTCTCTCTCTCTCTCTCTCTGAAGTTCAATCTATGAATCGTTACAAATTTATTTCCTTTATTTTTTTAGTTTGATTTGATACAATATAATTTCACTAAAAATAAATTTCTACCCCTTCCTATTTTCATTTCCACATTACGAAGTTTCACTTCTTCCACGCGGAGGGACTCTTTTTGCATGCAATTAAAAACTATTTTTTAATGATGCCAAAGAAGTATAACTTCACATGCGCGTACCTAAGTACACGCACCCATTTTTTAAATTTGATTTCTTCTATATATATATTTTTTTCCTCCCTACCTAGGGCACTCATAATTCTTTTAAATTGCACGTGTATGTTTTCAATGTCATTCGAGTTGTACAAATTTTTTTTTGTCAAATTGGTCATTATTTTTACTTTGTTTCATTTTGGAAACATACGTATTTTAGGTATTATGACAATTAAAAAACATTAGTTTCACTAACATTCTTAGGTTTTTATTGTGTGGATAGTTTCAAGTTTAATATTATGTAGGTACATAAATTCTTAAACTTATAAATTTCTTCGAAATTTATTCATAGGTAGGTAGGGCCTACTCATATTTTCTATTTGTCAATATTTTTATTTTTTTTACATTACGTACTTATTTGCAAGGAGTTTGGTTTAGAATTATAATTTATCAGCTGACGTCAAGAATCTTAGGGCTGCTGAGACCGTAGACCAGAAATATTTATCAATTATGTAATATATTGATGAAAAATTTGAATTTAACTATTTCAGGAAAGTTGATTTTTTTTATTTATTAGAATAGTTACGTGTAATTGCCATCTTCCTTTATTTCATATTAAACATTATGTTTGGTTGAGTGTGAGATAATTTTATTTATGTATGTTTTAATTTCATTTCAATTTCTTATATATATTGTTACCTACCTACTTCTATTAAATTTCAGGCGGATGTTAACATTGTCATTCCAGTTGTATAATTTTTTTCTCAAATTAGTTGTTATTTATACTTTTTGTTTCATTTTGGACTATGTTTTTTTATACTTAATTCAAAGATTTGTGGTGTGTACAGGGAGTGATGTCTCTATTAATTTCTATACTCCTTTGGATAAGCGGAATATTGCCACCACAGTTTTACATATAAAGAAATCCTACAAATGTTTTAAACATTATGACAAATAAATATAGTTTCACAAACATCCTTAGTTTTTTTTTTTTTGGTGTGTATAGTTTGAAGTTTAATATTATGTATGTACGTAAATTCTTAAACATAGAGTTATTTATTAATTTATTTAGATAATTATTAATAGGTAGGTAATAAGCTTTCTATTTGTCAATATTGTTATTATGGTAGATAGGAGTACAGTAAATGCCTACATTCTTATATTCCTTTATATCTCTTTCGATTTGGAGTGTTTCCGAGCCATTCGGGGTCCTCGACGTCAAACCCCCCCCCCCCCCCCCCCTTCCCAGGTGGTTAAAGCCCCAAAATTTCGAAAGTTTAAAAAATTGGAAAAATCTATGTCTTTCGATTTTAAGTGTTTTCGAGCCATTCAGGGTCCTCGAACCCCCCGCCCCCCTCTGGGAACAAAGCCCCAAAATTTCGACAATTTCAGGAATTTCAAATATCTATTCTTTCGAGATGGAGTGTTCCAAACCATTCGAGGTCCTGAACATCCACTTCCCGCAAAAGTGAAAGCCCCAAAATTTCGAAATATAAGAATATATATAAATTGGATGTTGGCATGTATGTCGTCGATAAACTCTTACACCGTTTGACCGATCGCCATGAAAGTTGGCACATCGAAGTGTTTTTATCATGGAGAAGGTTTTTATGCTAACAATTTTTTTTGTAACTCGCCGCTAGATGGCGCTGTAGCGCATCAACTTCTAAACCTTTCAACCGATCGCCATGGGTAAACAGAAAACCATAGGTCACAGATACACAAACAGTAATTATGTGTCATTTCTTAATGTCCACCACACTGGACATATCGCTATCCATTTTGCTGTAACTCGCGGACAATATATCACCCGGTGTTCAGCCCGGGCAAAGCCGGGTACTGCAGCTAGTATATATATATATATATATATATATATATATATATATATATATATTGTGCTCAATAACCAAGAGTAAACTTACTTTGGTTAAGTTGCTGAACCTATGACTAGCCAATGTAAAGAAAACGCTACGTAACATGAACGAAAAAAAATTCTGAAGTAATACATAATTTTTCACTCAAATTAATTACATGTTTCAATATTAATTTTCGATGGGCTCTTTCGTGGGCATCTTTATTTGAAGGCCGCGGTGTGCTAGGGTTAATGGCTGTCGCTCATTAGCTGTTATAGTCTCTGTATCATATTTAGATATACGGTAGCTTCAATTACAGAATAGCCACTTAGCGACAGGCAGCAAGCCCTCCCACACCTTAGGCCACGGCCTTCCACCATAGACGCTCTTAAAGACACATATAATTTAGTCTAAAATTTGCCGCAATATTGATAAACTACTTAAAATATAACAAGACTCGCTGGAAAAGGATTGAAACTAAGGTCAACACGAATGCGAGTTCAGTAATTGAACCTTCAGAGGTAGTATATACATAGGTGGGTAGTTACCACGACCATGTTCTACGTTACTACGTTATATGAGAAGAGACATAAGTTTTCTTTCTGTAGCGAGAATTTGGCTCAATTTCAACATAACACAATAATTATATAGTGAACTGTCATTCAATTTCGAAAAACCGATATAACTTCAGTAGTATATAAAAGGGGCTCCTGCGGCAGGCGGCAGGCGGTGGTTGTGGTGTCGGTGTCCGCCATCTTGGATTGTGACGTCACGGCGGCCATCTTTGACTCAAAATTCATCAAAATTGACTCAAAATTACTCAAAATTTCCCGTTTTCGAGGGAAAATTTCCCGTTTTCGAGGGAAAAATTACCGTTTCAAAGAAAAATTAGGATTTCGAAAAACCACAAATGTCTTTTGCCTTAGAAAGAACACAAATTCCTGATATAGGCTTAAGCATCCTTAACTACAGCCTCCGATAAGCCTCTTTTAGGATTATGATGTCACCGTTGCAATTTTCGTTACGCCCGCCATCTTGAAAATCTGCAATTTTTATGTTAGAAAATCGGGAAAATTTTTAAAAATCATTAAAAAAATTATTTGATCGAATTAAATAAAAATCTTAAAAACCACTGTTGCAGTTATCGTTTCGGTCGCCATCTTGGATTATATAAATTTTACATATTTCGTTACACCCGCCATCTTGGTTGAGTACCATGTCATTCTTACACTTTATGTTACGACCACCATATTGTATCCTATTAATGTTGCAATTATCGTTATGGTTGCCATCTTAAAATTTAGACGCCATTTTGAAAATCTGTAATTTTAATGCTAGAGATTCGGGAAAAAATTTAAAAATCATTAAAAAAATTAATCAACCTAATTAAATAATAAAAAATCCTTAAAACCACCATTGCACTTTTTCGTGATGGCCGCCATCTTGAAATCACCCGCTGGAGATCACCATCTTGTTTTCGTCCGCTAGAGTGTGCTGATACCATGTTAGTATAATTATCTGGTCACCATACCTTTGTCCTCAACTGTTGACATTGAACTTTGACCTTGACCTTGAACTTTGACCTTGCCCTTGAACTTTGACCTTGTCCTTGAACTTTGACCTTGACCTTGAAATTTGACCTTGACCTTGAAATTTGACCTTGACGATGAACTTTGATTTGACCTTGAAATTTGACCTTGACCTTGAACTTTGACCTTGACCTTGAAATTTGACCTTGACCTTGAAATTTGCGTTTGACCTTGAAATTTGACTTTGTCCTTGTCGACCATCATGGATCCGTCATTTTATGTTTAGTACATGCTACCAGGAGCTACCACCTGCTGGAGTACTCCATCTTGTGTGTGTACTCGTATTATAGAGTACATTTCCATCTGGATAATTTTATTCTAACCCGCTACAGTGCAGTAATCATTTATTACCAAGGTGCCCCCGCCATCTTGAGATTCAGCCACCATCTTGAAATCATGTAATAATGTAGCTAGTAAAGCAGGAAAAAATCCAAAATTCATCAAAAACATCACTCATTAATTTACATATTGATTCAATCGATTCCCGTCCTTGGTTCGATACTCGATCGATGCAATAATGTTTATTTTTATGTAAAAAATAACAACTTCAATAAACCATGTTCAACGTTCTTAAAGAGACTTTAAATCCTCTACTACATTCATTCTATCAAACATCAAGACCAACATATTGGTAGTTCATAATTTTAATGCTAGAGATTCGGGAAAAAGTTCAAAATTCATTAAATAAATTTGTAATCTATATACTGATTGATTAGATAGACTAAGGTCCTAGGTTCGATCCCTGGCCGATACAAAACAACTTTAATTTTAAAAAAGTACCAGAAAAGTGTAAGGATCGAGAAATAAAACACCACAAAGTCTTTTACAAACATAATATTTACTACACAATTTCTATCCTTCAGAATCACTTGCGAAAGCCAGCAATCTTATAAACATTTAGCCCTGCATAGACGTGCAACGACTACTTCTTAGCTCCAACAGCTCCAAATGCTCCAACAGCTCCAACAGCTTCAAATGCTCCAAACGGCCTCCAAATGCTTGACAGCTCCAAATGGCTCCAAATGCTCCAAACAGCCTCCAAATTCTTGACATCTCCAAATGACTCCAACAGCTCCAAATACTCCAAACGGCCTCCAAATGCTTGACAGCACCAAATGGCTCCAACAGCTCCAAATGCTCCAAACGACTCCAACAGCTCCACATGGCTCCAAATGCTCCAAACGGCCTCCAAATGCTTGACAGCTCCAAATGACTCCAACAGCTCCATATGCTCAAAATGTTCCAAATGTCTCCAACAGCTCCAAATGCTCCAAATGCTTGACAGCTCCAAATGCTCCAAATGCTTGACAGCTCCAAATGACTCCAACAGCTCCAAATACTCCAAATGGCCTCCAAATGCTTGACAGCACCAAATGGCTCCAACAGCTCCAAATGCTCCAAACGACTTCAACAGCTCCAAATGGCTCCAAATGCTCAAAATGCTCCAAAAGGCTCCAAATGCTACAACAGCCTCCAAATGCTCCAAAGGCTCCAAATGCTCCAAATGTCTCCAACAGCTCCAAATGCTCCAAATGCTTGACAGCTCCAAATGCTTGACAGCTCCAAATGACTACAACAGCTCCAAATGGCTGCAAATGCTCCAAACGGCCTCCAAATGTTTGACAGCTCCAAACGACTCCAACAGCTCCAAATTCTCCAAATGGCTCCAACAGCTCCAAATTCTCAAAAGGCTCCAATTGCTCCAATAGCCTCCAAATTCTCCAACAGCCTCCAAATGATTAAGACAGCTCCAAATGCTACAACAGCCTCCAAATGCTCCAAAGGCTCCAAATGCTCCAAATTACTCCAACAGCTCCAAAAGGCTCCAAATGCTTCAAAAGGATCCAAATGCTCCAACAGCTCCATCTTCAATTGGTTCCAACTGATTCCAATTACTTTTCTTATCGAACTTGGCATGATTACTGACATGACTTTATTAGTATACATTTTGACTGGCAGTGGTAACGTTTTTTACACCTTTAAGTTATAAGTTTTATTTAGAAATCAGATTTCGATAAATGGTAGATTCCATCTGGAAAGAAAATATATTAATTTATCTTCAAGTTTATACACATACATTTAATTTAAGCCATTATTGTATGTAGCCAGCTTCCCTCAGTTCTTTGAGTATGAAGGATATTTATTTAATGTTCGAATAGTTTCCTGCACAAAGAGATCCATGTAGTAGTCGTAGCCTGTCAACCAATATGTTAGGATCTTCCCATTAGGTATAATCAATCTCTTCTGCTGCGTTCATCATCCTTACATGTTTATAATAAATATTATTATCTCTGGTGTCTATCGTTTTAACACCAACCACAAGGTCACTTTCGTCATCTTGCCAGTGATAATCACAAGCTTGATCAGGATAATTTATTTTATTATGACGTTTCCATCGTTTTGGTCTCAAGCCACCATCACAGTCTTCGCTCTTGCTTGCTTTTGGTGCTTCAGCACAGTACTCAATCATGTCAGCCTTAGATGTGTCAGCACAGTCTTCGTTCATGCCAGCTTCTGATGTGTCACCACAGTCTTCAATCATGTCAGCATCACAAACTGGATCAGGATAATTTATTTTATTACGTCGTTTCCATCGTTTTGGTCTCAGACCGCCATCACAGTCTTCGATCTTGCCTGCTTTAGGTGCTTCAGTACAGTACTCAATCATGTCAGCCTCAGATGTGTCACCACAATCTTCAATCATGCCCGCTTCAGATGATTCATCAAAGTCTTCGACTTTGTAAGCTTCAGATGGTTCTCCATCTTTCTCATTTTCATGGAGACGACTAGATATTGGAGTAAATATCTTTTCATTTCTAATGTGGTTACAACTTCCTTCGTTTGTTTTAAATTTTAAATTATTATCTTGATCCAGATCAGTAATTTTAGCATTAGCTTTTTCGCCTTCGTTCCTCTTCCGCGATGTTGTAGCCCAGTCTTCGTTATCTTTATTCATCTTAATTGTACAGGTCTTGTAATGTCTATCCAGTAATATCTTCTACCAAAGGATTTGTGACACTGACTGCAATGAAATGGTTTTTGACAAGGACCCAAATTACACTCGCTTCTTTCATGTCGTTTAGCATTCTTTCTCAAGGTAAAATCCTTGCTACAGTATCTACAGTGATGACGTTTTTCATACAGCAACAAATCCCGTTTCAGGATTCATATTAGTTACTGAGACTAATGCCAGATGCAAACTAAGAGTTTTAAATTAGATATATTACTTAAATATATTTTTTTAATTATTTCATCAGCGAGAATTAATTTATCTCATTCAAAGGTACTTGTTGCAAGTAGTTCTGCTTTTCAACAACAGATTTCGCCACATGTTACTTGCAGGTAAATAATATTTAGTTCTTTTATGCGGGATGCGGGATGCTCACTAACGATCGCAAAAGAAGGATGGCTTCGCTAGACTCCAAGGAGAAGGAAGTTCGTCCATCCTGTTAGTGCTTCTTAGATTTCTCAGAGATTATTTGACTGAGTAATGATATTTTTTTTTTAAACTTCCACCTAATAAAAATTATTACAAGTGCTGATTTATTGGCAGAATTTCAATGATTAAATGCAACCTTGAATAAAAAATGACATGACTCATTAAGTAAAAAATTCTTCATGCAGAGATCAATTCCTCATCAGTAACCAGACGCACTCGGAGAAAACCATCAGATGTCTAGTCAGGAATAATCAGAAGCACCCAGAGAAAACCATCAAAATATTGTCAAGAATAATCAGGAGCACACGGAGAAAACTACCATAATATTGTCAAGAATAATCAGGAGCACACGGAGAAATCAACCATAATACTGTCAAGAATAAACGGGAGCACACGGAGAAAACCACCATATTATTGACAAGAATAATCAGGAGCACACGGAGAAAACCGCCACAAGTTTTCTTTGATATCATAAAATTTCAGGAAAAAAATAAAAATAAATTAATAAAAAATTAAAAATAAAAATAAAAAAATACATAAATATATTCTGATAGCTTGTGAACTTCTCATTGTTGAACAAAGATAGAGTTCTAGTTGGAGTCATTTGGAGCTGTCAAGCATTTGGAGGCCGTTTGGAGCATTTGGAGCCATGTGGAGCTGTTGGAGTCGTTTGGAGCATTTGGAGCTGTTGGAGCCATTTGGTGCTGTCAAGCATTTGGAGCCATTTGGAGCTGTCAAGCATTTGGAGGCCGTTTGGAGCATTTGAAGCTGTTGGAGCTGTTGGAGCATTTGGAGCTGTTGGAGCTAAGAAGTAGTCGTTGCACGTCTATGCAGGGCTAAATGTTTATAAGATTGCTGGCTTTCGCAAGTGATTCTGAAGGATAGAAATTGTGTAGTAAATATTATGTTTGTAAAAGACTTTGTGGTGTTTTATTTCTCGATCCTTACACTTTTCTGGTACTTTTTTAAAATTAAAGTTGTTTTGTATCGGCCAGAGATCGAACCTAGGACCTTAGTCTATCTAATCAATCAGTATATAGATTACAAATTTATTTAATGAATTTTGAACTTTTTCCCGAATCTCTAGCATTAAAATTATGAATTACCAATATGTTGGTCTTGATGTTTGATAGAATGAATGTAGTAGAGGATTTAAAGTCTCTTTAAGAACGTTGAACATGGTTTATTGAAGTTGTTATTTTTTACATAAAATTAAACATTATTGCATCGATCGAGTATCGAACCAAGGACGGGAATCGATTGAATCAATATGTAAATTAATGAGTGATGTTTTTGATGAATTTTGGAATTTTTCCCGCTTTACTAGCTACATTATTACATGATTTCAAGATGGTGGCTGAATTTCAAGATGGCGGGGGCACCTCGGTAAAAAATGATTACTGCACTGTAGCGGGTTAGAATAAAACTATCCAGATGGAAATGTACTCTATAATACGAGTACACACACACGATGGAGTACTCCAGCAGGTGGTAGCTCCTGGTAGCATGTACTAAACATAAAATGACGGATCCATGATGGTCGACAAGGACAAAGTCAAATTTCAAGGTCAAACGCAAATTTCAAGGTCAAGGTCAAATTTCAAGGTCAAGGTCAAATTTCAAGTTCAAGGTCAAAGTTCATCGTCAAGGTCAAATTTCAAGGTCAAAGTTCAAGGTCAAGGTCAAAGTTCAAGGTCAAGGTCAAAGTTCAATGTCAACAGTTGAGGACAAAGGTATGGTGACCAGATAATTATACTAACATGGTATCAGCACACTCTAGCGGACGAAAACAAGATGGTGATCTCCAGCGGGTGAATTCAAGATGGCGGCCATCACGAAAAAGTGCAACGGTGGTTTTAAGGATTTTTTATTATTTAATTAGGTTGATTAATTTTTTTAATGATTTTTAAATTTTTTCCCGAATCTCTAGCATTAAAATTACGGATTTTCAAGATGGCGTCTAAATTTTAAGATGGCGACCATAACTATAATTGCAACATTAATAGGATCCAATATGGTGGTCGTAACATAAAGTGTAAGAATGACATGGTACTCAACCAAGATGGCGGGTGTAACGAAATATGTAAAATTTATATAATCCAAGATGGTGACCGTAACGATAACTGCAACAGTGGTTTTTAAGATTTTTATTTAATTCGATCAAATAATTTTTTTAATGATTTTTAAAAATTTTCCCGATTTTCTAACATAAAAATTGCAGATTTTCAAGATGGCGGGCGTAACGAAAATCGCAACGGTGACATCATAATCCTAAAAGAGGCTTATCGGAGGCTGTAGTTAAGGATGCTTAAGCCTATATCAGGAATTTGTGTTCTTTCTAAGGCAAAAGACATTTGTGGTTTTTCGAAATCCTAATTTTTCCTCGAAACGGTAATTTTTCCCTCGAAAACGGGAAATTTTCCCTCGAAAACGGGAAATTTTGAGTCATTTTGAGTCAATTTTGAGGAATTTTGAGGAATTTTGAGTCAAAGATGGCCGCCGTGACGTCACAATCCAAGATGGCGGACACCGACACCACAACCACCGCCTGCCGCATGCCGCAGGAGCCCCTATTATATACTACTAACTTCCATTGAGATAAAGTCCATGTTGTCCGAATTTTGACATTCACTTTTTTAGAAAGTTTCTGGCAGTCCAATAGTTTTCTGGTAAAATAAGATCTTTGCAATCCTGTTTACAGAGACCTTTCTCTCAAGCTAACGTCAAAATTCGGACAATGAAATAGATTATAGTAGTTCTGTTTAAATTATGATTACCAGTTGTGATTGCAATAATAATAATTTATGTGTAATATACTGTAATGCCAGTAACATTCATTTTTAATTTCACTTAATTGGTTACGGAGCAAATATTATGTTGATCGATAAAAAAGGTATACTTAATTATACACAACACACATTTATAAAAGTTAAATTAAAGTTAAAATTAAAGTATGGACATTTGGATTTAGAGAAAATATAGAAACTAGTATCTAGGTCCATTGCGGGGGGAAAAAAAGACAAATTCTTGTTTGACATTTCAATCAAAAACATAGACTACACGGACTTCATGTTTTTTTTAAACTTCGAAACGAAATTTGGAGAAACAATTAGCAAATGTTCATCTAGAAAATAGTACACTAGCAAACTCATTAGAATAATATTTCCTGGAGTAGTTCAGCTTCAGTTGCCTGAGCCAGTGCCTAGTAATTCGGGTCAGCCAGACAACGCTGACCAGACAGAGCGGAAAACTATTCCAGCCTATCAGGACGCGCCATTGGTATTAACGTAACCTCGATAAGAGCAGAAAAAGTTGAGGTCAAGCCGATATTTTGTAATGCGGAAAGTGCCGAGATCGGCGATTTTCAGAGTTTAATATGCTGTTATCTTCTCAAACTATTAACAAATTATGTTGTGTTTTATTCTCTACAATCAACGGTACATTTGTTACAAAACACGAATCAGAAATGTCAAGTGTATTAAAAAAGGTATAAATAAGAAGTTTCGTTCTGAAGTTGTCAGGCAGATTACAATACTAAACTATTAGGTATGTAGTGTAACCTTGTATCTAAAGTTCTATTTTTTTTGTTTCGCTTGCAGTAAAATGTAAAATAAACATGAGTGATAAATTTACTTTGTAATATTTTATGTACCAGAACTTTTGTACGGTTTTTATTTAAACGAAGTGGTGTTGTATCACACAGTAACATCCATGGACGCCGAAACAGTTAAGCATAAAAACGGCGTTCCTTTAAACGAAAAGAAAAAAATTTCTATCCGCTCTGTCTGGTTATGTGTGAAACGGGCGTGATAGTCCAGTGTCGTCTTATACTTCTCAGCACATCACAAAGCCGTTGGCTTGGCTGCTACAGCTGACTCATCCCACCCCTATCAGCCGTCCTTCATTCGTCTTTGTATCTCACTCCACCCCCCCCCCCCCCCCACACGGTGGCAATACGTTTTCCTACTAGTTCGCGGGATCTCCACTTGAATACGCTCCATACGCTCGTGGCCGAATGCAGCGCTATCCTACGAGGAAAAAATGAACCACTTCAACTGACTGCGCACGAGAAAATATTATCTCCCACTCACTCTTAAGCTTAAATCTACTATTTTTTTTAATACAAGGACAACTTAAACCTGCTGCACACAGTACAATATTTCTTACAATATTGTACCAGAAATGTTATACTGGCTTGGATACAAGCTTCGTCGCTTTAAACCTCGCTGGCTACGATTAGCCCTGCGAGCTCGGCTACTGGTTTAGCCTAATCGCCTGTGTCCTATTTTTCGTACGAGTTTCACTACAATATTTAAGCAGCGGCCAATCAGAATGAATTAAAACAACAACATTAGAAATTGCCGCGCGCGAATATTGTTAAACATAATAAACATGGAAGGAAAGAAGTGGACGAAAGAGCAGTTAAAAATTTTGATAAATGCTTACAGGGAAGAGCCTTCTATGTATGTGGTAAAAAGCAGCAATTAGCACAAGAAAAATATTCGCATTGCAGCTTTGGAAAGAATCTGTAGTGCAGTTAGGCATGTTCGGCCTGATACCGATGTAAAAGATTGCCAGAGCAAGCTATATAACCTCCGAACTCAGTTTAATGTTGAGAATTCTAAACGAAGAGCATCACTAAAAGTGGTGCTGTGTTATGGTAGGAAAATCCTACCAGTAGTATATAATAGTATTTCCGAGATCAGGGTTCAGGGTGTGGAGCCGAGAGCCGGCTCCGCCATCTTGGATTTGTGACGTCACGGCGGCAAAAATTCCTCAAAATTCCTCAAAAATGACTCAAAATGACTCAAAATTTCCCGTTTTAAGAAAAAATTTCCCGTTTTCGAGGGAAAAATTCCCGTTTCGAGGGAAAATTTCCTGATTTAGTCCTTAAAAATCCCAACGGCTAGAAATGTCCTGATAGAGGCTTAAGCATCCTTAACTCAAGCCTCAGTTAAGCCTCTATCAGGATGTGAGCTTGACCTTTGACCTTGACCCCGACGGCCATCATGGATCCACCATCTTGGATGACGTCATTTCGTTTTCTCGAACATTCCGGCATTGTGTATTCGGCCATTTTGAATTATGACGTCACCGTTGCAATTTACGTTACGGCCGCCATCTTTAAATTTATTATCCGATTTTAATGAAAAAAATTTAAAAATTATAAAAAAAATTAAATAATAAAATGTTTAATAAAATATTTAAAAAACAAACATTTACAACACGGAGCTTGGAGTCCTCGGTTCAAACCCGACGAGTGCAAAAAAATAAAAATGGCGACCGATCCTTCCCCCGAGGTGGCTGCAGGCATACTGACTCCCTCCACTTTTTTTTCAAAGCATATATATATCGTCAGGTAGTATGACATCATGTCCGCCATCTTGTCTTCATCCACTGGAGACCACCATCTTGTTTTCGTCTGCTAGAGTGTGCCGATATCATGTAGTATAATTATCTGGTCACCACACCTTTGACCTTGACCTTGAACTTTGACCTTGACCTTGAAATTTGACCTTGACCTTGGCCTTTAAATTTGACCTTGGCCTTTAAATTTGACCTTGAACTTTGACCTTGACCTTTAACTTTGACCTTGACCTTGAACTTTGACCTTGACCTTGAAATTTGACCTTGACCTAGAAATTTGACTTTGACCTTGAAATTTTACTTTGTCCTTGAAATTTGACTTTGTCCTTGATGTCCATCACGGATCCATCATTTTATGTTCAGTACATGCTACCAGGAGCGACCACCTGCTGGAGTACACCATCTTGTGCGTGTACTCGTATTACCATCATGCTAGTTTTATTCTAACATGCTACAGTGCAGTAATCATTTATTATTACTGAGGTACCCACCATCTTGAAATTTGACCGCCATCTTGAAATTCTGTAATTATTTAGCTAGAAATGCGGGAAAAATTCCAATAGTCTCCGAAAAAATCATTTATTAATTTACAAATCGAATCGATGGATCCCTGTCCACGGTTCGATTCTTGACCAGAGACAGTTGTAACTAATTATTAAATAAATGTTAGGTTCTGTTTTCCATTACCTTTCGCGGAGTTTATTAATCATTCACTCTACGAAAATCAACTCAAGTCAATATACCGGACCAACGAATTAAATCAGTGCCGATAAGCCTATTATGAAAGTCTAATTTTTCAATAATCTGAATAACATATAAGCCGTTCATGTACAAAGCCACACATATAGATCAATTGCCTTCAGTCCATGAGACCGAGTCATGTCATTATCAGACGTATAGGCTAGTCATTTCAGGACCACATGACCTTCGTAATCCATCGTGACATTTTTATACATTCTAAAGGACCAAGTAACCTTGTAAAATATTTTAGTAACACCAAGAGGTGATAAACTAGTAAATATTCAATCACTACATGTTGTACTACGCGCAATCAACAAAAAAGGAAGCACCAACAACGAAAAGACAGCACCACCAACGAAAAGGCAGCACATTTGGAAGCACCGACTACGAAAAGGCAGCACATTTGGAAGCACCGACAACGAAAAGGCAGCACATTTGGAAGCACCGAC
Source organism: Bacillus rossius redtenbacheri (assembly GCF_032445375.1). Lineage (NCBI taxonomy): Eukaryota > Metazoa > Arthropoda > Insecta > Phasmatodea > Bacillidae > Bacillus > Bacillus rossius. The sequence goes on from NC_086330.1 coordinate 250,189,554, forward strand.
AACGAAAAGGCAGCACATTTGGAAGCACCGACAACGAAAAGGCAGCACATTTGGAAGCACCGACTACGAAAAGGCAGCACATTTGGAAGCACCGGCAACGAAAAGGCAGCACATTTGGAAGCACCGACAAAGAAAAGGCAGCACATTTGGAAGCACCGACAACGAAAAGGCAGCACATTTGGAAGCACCGACAACGAAAAGGCAGCACATTTGGAAGCACCGACAACGAAAAGGCAGCACATTTGGAAGCACCGACTACGAAAAGGCAGCACATTTGGAAGCACCGACAACGAAAAGGCAGCACATTTGGAAGCACCGACTACGAAAAGGCAGCACATTTGGAAGCACCGACAACGAAAAGGCAGCACATTTGGAAGCACCGGCAACGAAAAGGCAGCACATTTGGAAGCACCGACAACGAAAAGGCAGCACATTTGGAAGCACCGACAACGAAAAGGCAGCACATTTGGAAGCACCGACAACGAAAAGGCAGCACATTTGGAAGCACCGACAACGAAAATGCAGCACATTGGAAGCACCGGAAACGAAAAGGCAGCACATTTGGAAGCACCGACAACGAAAAGGCAGCACATTTGGAAGCAACGACTACGAAAAGGCAGCACATTTGGAAGCACCGTCATCGAAAAGGCAGCACATTTGGAAGCACCGACAACGAAAAGGCAGCACATTTGGAAGCACCGACAACGAAAAGGCAGCACATTTGGAAGCACCGACAACGAAAAGGCAGCACATTTGGAAGCACCGACAACGAAAAGGCAGCACATTTGGAAGCACCGACAACGAAAAGGCAGCACATTGGAAGCACCGAAAACGAAAAGGCAGCACATTTGGAAGCACCGACAACGAAAAGGCAGCACATTTGGAAGCACCGTCATCGAAAAGGCAGCACATTTGGAAACACCGACAACGAAAAGGCAGCACATTTGGAAGCACCGACAACGAAAAGGCAGCACATTTGGAAGCACCGACAACGAAAAGGCAGCACATTTGGAAGCACCGACTACGAAAAGGCAGCACATTTGGAAGCACCGTCATCGAAAAGGCAGCACATTTGGAAGCACCGACAACGAAAAGGCAGCACATTTGGAAGCACCGACAACGAAAAGGCAGCACATTTGGAAGCACCGACAACGAAAAGGCAGCACATTTGGAAGCACCGACTACGAAAAGGCAGCACATTTGGAAGCACCGACAACGAAAAGGCAGCACATTTGGAAGCACCGACAACGAAAAGGCAGCACATTTGGAAGCACCGCCAACGAAAAGGCAGCACATTTTGGATATATCATCGAATAAGGAAGCACATTTGGAAGCTCCATCAACTAAAAAAGGCAAAAAGGAAGCACAAGTTACGAGATCTAAGTCTTAGTAAGAAATCATAATACAAGAAATAAAAACATTACATTCTTATAATTTAAATTATTTATTTTATTGTTTTACATTATACAAATGCAAGTAAAACAAGTCAATATTGTATGTAGCCAGCATTCCTCAGTTCCTTGAGTATGAAGGATATTTCTTTGATGCACGAATAGTTTCCTGCACAAAGCGAACCATGTAGAAGTCTTAGCCGGTCAACCAATATGTTTGGATCTTTCCATGATGTGTAATCATTCTCTTGTACCACCATCTTCCTTGCACCTTTATAATAAATATTATGATCTCTGGTGTCTTCCGTTTTACCACCAACCTCAGGGTAACTTTCATGTTGGAGACGGTGATCATCACAAGCTTGATCAGATTTATTTAATATATCACGTCGTTTCCATCGTTTCGGTCTCAGGACACCGCCACATTCTTCGATCTTGACAGCTTTAGGTGCTTCATCATAGTCTATGTCTTTGTCAACAGCCTCAGAGTCACTGTAACAATCACCGTAGAAGGAATCGTCTTCACCCAATTTACCGTAATAATTCGATGTTGATGATGTTGAAGTGTCTTCATCGTCTTCATGCTTCCTTTTTAGGAGTCCATCATTTTTACAAAGTAGGAAAGATCTACTTGAATTCGGCTGGAATATATTCTCACTTTTCACGTTAAGGATTCTTCCACTGTCTTCATTCTTTCGTAAATCATCAACCTTCTTCAATTTAAGTTCTTTGTCGAGATCGGAAGAGCCAAGAAAATTATTGTCGTAATGCAGATCACTCTTCCTTAGGCTAGTAGATTCATCGTTGTCCTCTAGCTTGTACGCAGGCTTGGCGCTACAAGTTCTGCCATGTCTTTTTAGGCTCTCTCTCCGCGTAAACGACTTGCTACATCGAACACAACTTATCATATTGCGCAGTGGATTTTTAACACAGTCATTCTTCTCGTGTTGTCTTTTATTCTTTCTCAAGATAAACTCTTTACTGCAAAACTTACACCTATGTTCTTTCGATACAGCGTCAGATCCCAAATCGGAATTCATATTAGTTACTGAGACTAATGCCAGATACCAATTGAGTGTTTTAAATTAGATTCAATACTTAAATAGAAATTTTTTCATATTTCATCAGCGAGAATTAATATATCTCATGCAAAAGTACTTTATGCATGTAGTTCTGCTTTTCAACAACAGATGTTGCCACATGTTGCTTGCAGGTAAATAATATTTAGTTATTTTATGCGGGATGCGGGATGCTCACTATCGATCGCAAAAGAAGGATGGCTTCGTTAGACTCCAAGGAAAAGGAAGTTCGTCTTGCATGTTGGTGCTCCACAGATGTCTCATGGCGTAATATTAATTTGACTGAGTAATGATATTTGTTAATTCCACCTGATAAAAATATTGCAAGTTTTGATTTAGTAGCAGAAATTATCGAATTAAATGTAACTCCAAATAAAATGACATGTCTCATTAGAACAAAAAAAATCCATGCAGAGAGCGGTTTCTCAGAATAGTCAGAAACACTTGAAGAAACCACAGGAATGATTGCAAGAACACGGGAAAAACCATCAAAATATTGTCAAGAATAATCAGGAGCACACTGAGAAAACCACCATAATATTAACAATAATAATCGGAAGCACACGGAGAAAACCATCATAATATTGACCAGATTAATCGGAAGCACACAGAGAAAACCACCACATGTTTTCTTTGATATCATAAAATTACAAGAAAAAATATTTAAAAATAAAAATAAATTAATAAAAAATTTAAAAAAAATAAAAAAAATGCATAAATTTCTGGCTTGTACAAGAACTCTATCTTTGCTCAACAATGATAAGTTTACAAGCTAGCAGAAACTGTTTATGCATTTTTTTATTTTTTTTTTATTTTTTATTAATTTATTTTTATTTTTAAATATTTTTTCTTGTAATTTTATTATATCAAAGATAACATGTGGTGGTTTTCTCCGTGTGCTTCCGATTATTATTGTTAATATTATGGTGGTTTTCTCAGTGTGCTCCTGATTATTCTTGACAATATTTTGATGGTTTTTCCCGTGTTCTTGCAATCATTCCTGTGGTTTCTTCAAGTGTTTCTGACTATTCTGAGAAACCGCTCTCTGCATGGATTTTTTTGTTCTAATGAGACATGTCATTTTATTTGGAGTTACATTTAATTCGATAATTTCTGCTACTAAATCAAAACTTGCAATATTTTTATCAGGTGGAATTAACAAATATCATTACTCAGTCAAATTAATATTACGCCATGAGACATCTGTGGAGCACCAACATGCAAGACGAACTTCCTTTTCCTTGGAGTCTAACGAAGCCATCCTTCTTTTGCGATCGATAGTGAGCATCCTGCATCCCGCATAAAATAACTAAATATTATTTACCTGCAAGCAACATGTGGCGACATCTGTTGTTGAAAAGCAGAACTACATGCATAAAGTACTTTTGCATGAGATATATTAATTCTCGCTGATGAAATATGAAAAAATTTCTATTTAAGTATTGAATCTAATTTAAAACACTCAATTGGTATCTGGCATTAGTCTCAGTAACTAATATGAATTCCGATTTGGGATCTGACGCTGTATCAAAAGAACATAGGTGTAAGTTTTGCAGTAAAGGGTTTATCTTGAGAAAGAATAAAAGACAACACGAGAAGAATGACTGTGTTAAAAATCCACTGCGCAATATGATAAGTTGTGTTCGATGTAGCAAGTCGTTTACGCGGAGAGAGAGCCTAAAAAGACATGGCAGAACTTGTAGCGCCAAGCCTGCGTACAAGCTAGAGGACAACGATGAATCTACTAGCCTAAGGAAGAGTGATCTGCATTACGACAATAATTTTCTTGGCTCTTCCGATCTCGACAAAGAACTTAAATTGAAGAAGGTTGATGATTTACGGAAGAATGAAAACAGTGGAAGAATCCTTAACGTAAAAAGTGAGAATATATTCCAGCCGAATTCAAGTAGATCTTTCCTACTTTGTAAAAATGATGGACTCCTAAAAAGGAAGCACGAAGACGATGAAGACACTTCAACATCATCAACATCGAATTATTACGGTAAATTGGGTGAAGACGATTCCTTCTACGGTGATTGTTACAGTGACTCTGAGGCTGTTGACAAAGACATAGACTATGATGAAGCACCTAAAGCTGTCAAGATCGAAGAATGTGGCGGTGTCCTGAGACCGAAACGATGGAAACGACGTGATATATTAAATAAATCTGATCAAGCTTGTGATGATCACCGTCTCCAACATGAAAGTTACCCTGAGGTTGGTGGTAAAACGGAAGACACCAGAGATCATAATATTTATTATAAAGGTGCAAGGAAGATGGTGGTACAAGAGAATGATTACACATCATGGAAAGATCCAAACATATTGGTTGACCGGCTAAGACTTCTACATGGTTCGCTTTGTGCAGGAAACTATTCGTGCATCAAAGAAATATCCTTCATACTCAAGGAACTGAGGAATGCTGGCTACATACAATATTGACTTGTTTTACTTGCATTTGTATAATGTAAAGCAATAAAATAAATAATTTAAATTATAAGAATGTAATGTTTTTATTTCTTGTATTATGATTTCTTACTAAGACTTAGATCTCGTAACTTGTGCTTCCTTTTTGCCTTTTTTAGTTGATGGAGCTTCCAAATGTGCTTCCTTATTTGATGATATATCCAAAATGTGCTGCCTTTTCGTTGGCGGTGCTTCCAAATGTGCTGCCTTTTCGTTGTCGGTGCTTCCAAATGTGCTGCCTTTTCGTTGTCGGTGCTTCCAAATGTGCTGCCTTTTCGTAGTCGGTGCTTCCAAATGTGCTGCCTTTTCGTTGTCGGTGCTTCCAAATGTGCTGCCTTTTCGTAGTCGGTGCTTCCAAATGTGCTGCCTTTTCGTTGTCGGTGCTTCCAAATGTGCTACCTTTTCGTAGTCGGTGCTTCCAAATGTGCTGCCTTTTCGTTGTCGGTGCTTCCAAATGTGCTGCCTTTTCGTTGTCGGTGCTTCCAAATGTGCTGCCTTTTCGTTGTCGGTGCTTCCAAATGTGCTGCCTTTTCGTTGTCGGTGCTTCCAAATGTGCTGCCTTTTCGTTGTCGGTGCTTCCAAATGTGCTGCCTTTTCGTTGTCGGTGCTTCCAAATGTGCTGCCTTTTCGTTGTCGGTGCTTCCAAATGTGCTGCCTTTTCGTTGTCGGTGCTTCCAAATGTGCTGCCTTTACGTTGTCGGTGCTTCCAAATGTGCTGCCTTTTCGTTGTCGGTGCTTCCAAATGTGCTGCCTTTTCGTTTTCGGTGCTTCCAATGTGCTGCCTTTTCGTTGTCGGTGCTTCCAAATGTGCTGCCTTTTCGTTGTCGGTGCTTCCAAATGTGCTGCCTTTTCGTTTTCGGTGCTTCCAATGTGCTGCCTTTTCGTTGTCGGTGCTTCCAAATGTGCTGCCTTTTCGTTGTCGGTGCTTCCAAATGTGCTGCCTTTTCGTTGTCGTTGCTTCCAAATGTGCTGCCTTTTCGTTGTCGGTGCTTCCAAATGTGCTGCCTTTTCGTTGTCGGTGCTTCCAAATGTGCTGCCTTTTCGTTGTCGGTGCTTCCAAATGTGCTGCCTTTTCGTAGTCGGTGCTTCCAAATGTGCTGCCTTTTCGTAGTCGGTGCTTCCAAATGTGCTGCCTTTTCGTTGTCGGTGCTTCCAAATGTGCTGCCTTTTCGTTGTCGGTGCTTCCAAATGTGCTGCCTTTTCGTTGTCGGTGCTTCCAAATGTGCTGCCTTTTCGTTGTCGGTGCTTCCAAATGTGCTGCCTTTTCGTTGTCGGTGCTTCCAAATGTGCTGCCTTTTCGTTGTCGGTGCTTCCAAATGTGCTGCCTTTTCTTTGTCGGTGCTTCCAAATGTGCTGCCTTTTCGTTGCCGGTGCTTCCAAATGTGCTGCCTTTTCGTAGTCGGTGCTTCCAAATGTGCTGCCTTTTCGTTGTCGGTGCTTCCAAATGTGCTGCCTTTTCGTTGTCGGTGCTTCCAAATGTGCTGCCTTTTCGTAGTCGGTGCTTCCAAATGTGCTGCCTTTTCGTTGGTGGTGCTGTCTTTTCGTTGTTGGTGCTTCCTTTTTTGTTGATTGCGCGTAGTACAAAATGTAGTGATTGAATATTTACTAGTTTATCACCTCTTGGTGTTACTAAAATATTTTACAAGGTTACTTGGTCCTTTAGAATGTATAAAAATGTCACGATGGATTACGAAGGTCATGTGGTCCTGAAATGACTAGCCTATACGTCTGATAATGACATGACTCGGTCTCATGGACTGAAGGCAATTGATCTATATGTGTGGCTTTGTACATGAACGGCTTATATGTTATTCAGATTATTGAAAAATTAGACTTTCATAATAGGCTTATCGGCACTGATTTAATTCGTTGGTCCGGTATATTGACTTGAGTTGATTTTCGTAGAGTGAATGATTAATAAACTCCGCGAAAGGTAATGGAAAACAGAACCTAACATTTATTTAATAATTAGTTACAACTGTCTCTGGTCAAGAATCGAACCGTGGACAGGGATCCATCGATTCGATTTGTAAATTAATAAATGATTTTTTCGGAGACTATTGGAATTTTTCCCGCATTTCTAGCTAAATAATTACATGATTTCAAGATGGCGGTCAAATTTCAAGATGGTGGGTACCTCAGTAATAATAAATGATTACTGCACTGTAGCATGTTAGAATAAAACTAGCATGATGGTAATACGAGTACACGCACAAGATGGTGTACTCCAGCAGGTGGTCGCTCCTGGTAGCATGTACTGAACATAAAATGATGGATCCGTGATGGACATCAAGGACAAAGTCAAATTTCAAGGACAAAGTAAAATTTCAAGGTCAAAGTCAAATTTCTAGGTCAAGGTCAAATTTCAAGGTCAAGGTCAAATTTCAAGGTCAAGGTCAAATTGCAAGGTCAAGGTCAAAGTTCAAGGTCAAGGTCAATTTTCAATGTCAAGGTCAAAGTTCAAGGTCAAATTTAAAGGTCAAGGTCAAGGTCAAATTTCAATGTCAAGGTCAAATTTCAAGGTCAAGGTCAAAGTTCAAGGTCAAGGTCAAAGGTGTGGTGACCAGATAATTATACTACATGATATCGGCACACTCTAGCAGACGAAAACAAGATGGTGGTCTCCAGTGGATGAAGACAAGATGGCGGACATTATGTCATACTACCTGACGATATATATGCTTTGAAAAAAAAGTGGAGGGAGTCAGTATGCCTGCAGCCACCTCGGGGGAAGGATCGGTCGCCATTTTTATTTTTTTGCACTCGTCGGGTTTGAACCGAGGACTCCGAGCTCCGTGTTGTAAATGTTTGTTTTTTAAATATTTTATTAAACATTTTATTATTTAATTTTTTTTATAATTTTTAAATTTTTTTCATTAAAATCGGATAATCAATTTAAAGATGGCGGCCATAACGTAAATTGCAACGGTGACATCATAATTCAAAATGGCCGATAACACAATGCCGGAATGTTCGAGAAAACGAAATGACGTCATCCAAGATGGTGGATCCAAGATGGCCGTCGGGGTCAAGGTCAAAGGTCAAGGTCACATCCTGATAGAGGCTTAACTGAGGCTTGAGTTAAGGATGCTTAAGCCTCTATCAGGACATTTCTAGCCGTTGGGATTTTTAAGGACTAAATCGGGAAATTTTCCCTCGAAACGGGAATTTTTCCCTCGAAAACGGGAAATTTTTTCTTAAAACGGGAAATTTTGAGTCATTTTGAGTCATTTTTGAGGAATTTTGAGGAATTTTTGCCGCCGTGACGTCACAAATCCAAGATGGCGGAGCCGGCTCTCGGCTCCACACCCTGAACCCTGATCTCGGAAATACTATTATATACTACTCCTACCTAACGAGAATTTCCCAAAAGGCAGGACAACTGCAATACACGGGAGTCTAAGAGGTTGCATAACTCCTAGGCCCCAGGAAACCCGAGACTCACAAGTCGGCCGAGCCCCTAGCAACAAGGCAGTGAATGCTGATTGGCTCAAGATGATGTCACTTCAAGTCTGTGCTGATTGGCACTTGATGATGTCATGCTGGGTTCGCCGGGTATAAATACGGGTTTGTTAGCAAGCAGCAAGCAGAAGGTGCCTGGCTGCCAGCCAGAGGCTTCGGCTTACCACCGCTCCGAAGAAGACAACAGTTCGTCACGCTGCCGCCATCGCCCACGACGCCCGGAACTTCGCTACACCACGCCTCTACCGACTTAGAAGAATCAGCACTCGGGGCAGAAGGGAATCGCTGCTCCGCCACGAGAGACAGTCACTCTGCATCGAGAGGCAACAACCGGACTCTGCCTGCGGTGGACACGCCGTCATCTTCAGAGTCTATCACCTCCATCCGCAGCCGAGGTGGGACTTAATTTCAACAAGCAGTAAGTGGAACTTTAACTTTTCACACTGGACCGGGACTTAGCCGCAGACGACATAATAAGAAGAAAGAGACTTGACCTCAGATGCCACGACTCGTCACCAATACTCGCCAGGAGCGAGTAGGAACACGCTCGGCGAGTAATTTTGTGAAAAGCTGCTAGTCAAATTTGAAGTCCTCAGGGGTCGGCGAATACCCCCTGAAGGAAAATAATGAAGGGAGCAGACTTTTGATTAGGGACACTCGCTCAGCGAGTGGAGAAGGAGCGAGTCGGCGCAGCGAGAGTGGAAGGCGACATCTACATCGTCCGCATACGGCGAAGAGGGGTTTATAGGTAGCGTTGGCGAACTTACCCGGAATTGAATTTGTAGAATAGGAAATTGATAGAGACAGGACTGAGACGTCGGATAACCGGAAATAGAAAGACGACGAGTTGGCCGCACCTCAATAGTGTGTAGGCGAAAGCGCCACTAGGGATCTGACTTAAATGTTAAATATAATAAAAATGGAGGGCGGACCCAAACTCGCGGCGTTAGTCTAAGTATAAGTCGAGTGTATGTTTTGTATTGTGTGTCAGATATAGATTGTGTATAATTGAGTAAAGTTATCTCTAGTTAGTAACAGGAAATTAATTAAAGAAAATTAAAGAAAATAGAATACCAAATTTATATTGTTTGTTGCCATACCTAACATAATCGGTAAATGTCAGGATTATTGTTTGTTGTTATTACGAGATTATTGCATCAAATTAAAAATGTGTAATTTGTGTTCACAGAGATCGTCAGCCATTTGCAGTAAACCTGTTTCAGCTATTGAAGCAAACGGCGACGCATCACTACCAAGTTTGCATGTTTGTCGGTGCTATATCATAACCAATAAAAGCGTCTTTTACACAAAACTGTTTAAGTTTCTTCGCAAGATAAAAACCCAACCTATCTCCCTTGGCAACTCTGTACGAGTCGCTGCAGGAGATAACAGCTGGAACAGATAATGTAAGTAAATATTACATTTTGCAATAAAAAGTTGAATTTGGTTTTTGGTGGTAGGGGAGGATGTACCTCATTTGTTCTTATATGAGGAGATAGGCCTATTTAATATGTTGTGTCGTGGTTTCATCGGTGTGCAACCTAGATTGTTAGTCAAATAATTATTTTTGTGTTTACTTTTGTGTTGCAGGTATACACTCCAAGTCTATGGTACTATGAATTGTTATTGTTCCTAGAGGAACATGTAGTACCAAGAAAAAACAAATCATCTCCAGTAGTGTGGACAAACAATGTTGGGCAGTGTTCCGCTTCATTGATGGGAGAAACCATCAGTGATGAAAGCACTCGGGTAAATGACGAATTTCTTTTCCCAATGGAATTTGAGCAAGAGAAAGTTATTGCATTATTGCCCATATGTTCAACAGACGTGGCTTCGTGTGCTAGTTCATCATCTGGGGCATATTCCTCAGAGAAACGTGCATGTCCTGCTTCAGCTAAATCGGATACACCATCAAGTAAAAGGAGAAAAAACCAAACTGATGATCAGTATGTGGGGGGCAGTTACAGCCATAGCCAAAGCTTTGTCTACCCCCGAACCCCAAAAAGTTGAGGAAAAAATTGGTTATCTGTAAAGTTTGTTTACGGACGATAGTTTAACGTGACATCATAACAAAACATTGATGAAATGATTGCATACTTTTATGAATAAAATTGAATCATTTTTATTTTAATAATAAAAAAATAAATACTTGAAATTATACTAGTAATCAGATTTTTAAAATACAAGCATAATAATTAGCCTTTATTGCCGAAATTGTTGTTGTAATAAGCAATGAAAACCACATTAACTTTTCACTTCAGTTTATAAACAGTCAACGAAACAGTTCACGCGTAGATGACTTGTAATTAATTTTAAAAACTGGTGTTTAGCTATAAAGATTAAATATAATTATGAACAAGTTTTCATATAAATAAACTGTAATCAAATATCTATCATCAATTATATGAATCACCATAATTTTTTAGTCAATTGTAACATAACCTATTATTAATGCAATTGCCGACAGCGTAACGGAACAATGAGCGTAACGGGACACAGTGTAATGGAAAAATAAGCATAATGGAACACAATGTAATGGAACAATGTGTGTAACGGGACACTTTTTGTGCGTGCAGCCGGCGTTCATAGATTTATTAGACGTCATGTCAAAAAAACCTTTGTGTCCTGTAGACTCGTGCATGTTGTTTATAGGATTTTTTCTGAAAGTGTTCAGTTCTGAGCAACTGAAGTTGGATGTTATAAACATGCTAGTGCAAACTGTAATATCAACTAGATCCCAAGATTTACAATAGTTTAAAGGTTTCAATTATAGTGTTAATAATTCATTTTACACTTCATTTATTTTTTCTGTAGGTCACTGGCCAACTTGTAAAAGGGAATATGTGTATGAATAAAAAAAACAGGAAATCTTTATAGTAAATTTAATGACACAAAATCAGCCTAATACCAAAACAAAAATTTAAATGAAAAACACATTTATGAAAATTGAGAGTGACGTCGTTCCAAGTGCTCCTCCGGCTCGCTGAGGCCATTATTGCCTGTTGCTGCTTCAGGCTTTCATGTGCGCCGGCGCCTGTGCGCGAAAGTGTAACAAACGTCCTTGGCCGAGAGGGGAATGCCCTGCATTGGCACCACCATAACAGTGATATGTCTTTTCATAAAGGTTTTGTTTATGTAATTATGTGAGTGTGTAAATATCTATTTGTGTTGTTGTGTACCTGTGGATGTGTTTCCCGGGCGACTGATTCGTGTCTCCCCGCCTGTGACCATGTGTGCTCCACGCTCTCGCACACGAAGGGAAGTGGGGTGATTCATGTGCGCGCGGCAAGGGGGGAGGCCGCTGAGATGTCGCAGAGTGTGGGTGGAGTTAGTCGCCTGAGTGGGATGAGAGAGTGCGGTCACGAAGTTGTGAGTGAGAGTCGAACGGACACTTTCAATCGTGTCACCGTTGTCACGTCCCCATCATTCGTGTATTCGTCGTCACGTCACCGTCATTCGCATTGTCAGTTACGTCACCATCAGTCACGTCACCGTCAGTCATATCATCGTCGTTCGCGTCGGCAATTACATCACAGTCTTTCGTGTCATCGTCATTCGCGTCACTGTCAGTCACGTCACCATCATTCACACCACTGTCAGTCGCATCACTGTCGTGTCACCGCCAGGCGTGTCGCTGTCGTGTCACCGCCAGTCAAGTCACTGGTAGTGTCGTGTCGTACTCAAAGTGCGTGGAGCCGGGCTTTGCTCTGATGGACTGTCACAGATGGGAGCCGTGACAACCCATGTACAGTGTGTGACGTGTGCAGTAAACACAACTTAACGTCATAAGCTCTTTTATTTCACCTGAGTTAGGGTAGTTCCCTTGCCATGTGGCACGTACCCTCTCTACCGGAGTAGCTGGGCAGCGACTCCGAACCACGGGAATGGCCCTAACATCGACAAAATGGCGCCCAACTAGTGTGACTGACCATGAGCTATTACATAGAAATGGACATGAAAAGTGCGGATTTTCAAAACTTTCGGGAGCCGCGAGGATGCTGCAGGGAGTCGAGCGGGGACAAGAGTGGCGCGGGAGCGGAAGCCGACGCGCCAAAATGGTGTGAGATTGCGTCGTCAAGCGATAACAGCGCATCACACAGGTATCGGGTTTCATTCGGCCGCGCGAGTGATTTCGCTCTTCCCCCTTTTCCCCTTCAAGGGATGAGCGCAGGCTAATGGCGCCCTTCGGGTGTAGCAGGAGCTGAGTCCAGCCGAGCGACGATGAGTACAGCAGAGTTGGACCATTCAAGATCACCGCGCCGCCGGGTCAACTTCCGCTGGGCAAAGAGCGTGCGGAAACGGGACCTCCGCCAGTGGAGGAGGGGAGGTGGACCCCCCTGCCTGTCTGTTCCCTGCCACCTGACATCCCGGTCCGCCGCTCGGGTTGGTCAGCCGCGCAGGACGTGGAATGTTACACACCTGTGCGCGTGAATATGGACGGGGTCTGCCTGGTGTGTCATAAGCCACATGGGGCAGGCAGCTTGCGAGGGGAGGGCACTACACTATGGTGCTCATGTACCCCTAAGGAAAAGACTTAAAAAAGGAAATAAATAACCATGACACAGAGCGGGCCGTGATAAGGGAGCACGTGACATGCGCGATGGTAGGCTGTCCTGGGCGACCAGACGCGGTGCTATGTGTGCGGCACTGTCAGACACCAGATTTGCAAGACTGCACGCGAATTCGCTAATTTCGAAGACGGACTATTTCTATGCGCAGCCTGTAATGACTGTGTGTGGCGCTATGGGGAGGCACAACCGGAACCGGTACCGAGAAATGCAAGTGTGGTGGTGTCACTGCCTGTATTCACGGGGCGAGCACATGAAGATCTGCATGCATTTCTGCAAACATGCTGGGACAGACTATCAAGACACGCGGTGCCCGAGGACGAGTTCACGGACAGAGTTAGTGGACAGCTCCGGGACAGTGCCCAAGCCTGGTGGGCGAAGGCAGGCGATAACCAGATGTCTTGGACCGAATTCGTTACCCGGTTCGAATCCCGTTTTTATGATGTGCGTTCCCGTGCCAGCTGTCGGTACCAGCTGTACTGTCAAACACAGCGGACCAGGGAAAGTGTGGAAGGCTTTATTTATCAAAAGCTACGCCTCCACCGACATCTGATGACAAGCTGCTCAGTCTCCGAGATACTGCCAGTGATCATGGAGCTACTGTCACCGGAATTACGACCTTTCATGTGAAATTCCGCGGGGAGAAGCGTGGACGATTTCCTAGCAGTGGCGAGGGAAACAAAGAGAGACATCCAGGCCATACAGAATGCAACGGAGACCACGATGCAGTGGAGGCCCAACCCCACCCCGGAGGTGCTGTCACCAGAAAATTCTGGAGTGGTGGTGCGGTACACTGGCCCGCCAGCACCGCCGGACAGATCCGCCCAGTCGCCGGGATCGCGGCAATGCAGCCTTGAGCCACAGGGCCAGTCGCGGCTGACCTGGCGGCAGGCAAACCGAGGGGAGCGATGCGGAGCCCGGACAGCCCACGAAGAGAGGCCTCCCCGCTGCAGGTACTGTCCAACAGAAATGTACCACTGGCACCGCGAATGCCCCGTCAAGGCCACCGGAGAAAGAGAAAATGGAGGTGACACAACACCATCGGGAAACGCCTAGGTGAGGGCGATGAGACAGCTGGGCCCCTCTCTCCAAAACTCCAACCAGCCACACCGCCCCACCTACCTAATGTCGGCGGGAGCGTTCAGCACCGGTCCAACAGGCCGTGCACCGAGTTTTCGGCGAGCTCTACCGCTTGCCCCACATCGTCGGCGTCCTCGCCCGCAGCTGCGGGCGCCAGTGATCTACCGCCTCGCCCACCTGACGTCGGTGGGGGCGGTCCGCGCCGGCCCGACGGGCCTTGCCCGAGTCTTCGGCGAGCTCTGCCGCTCGCCCCACGTCGTCGGCGTCCCCGCCAGCAGCTGCGGGTGCCAGTGAGCTACCGCCCCGGCCACCTGATGTCAGCAGGGGCGGTACGCACTGACCCAACAGGCCGTGCCCAGAGTCTCCGGCAAGCTCTGCCGCTCGCCCTACATCGCTAGGGGCCTCGAGAGTAGATGCGGGGCTAGAGGATACGCTGTACGGCTCGGGCACATGGGTCCCGAGGAAGGCAGTCTGCTGCGCATACCTGTCAGGGTGGAAGACTGTGAACTGGAGGCGCTGGTGGACACAGCCACCAGCCACAGCTATATTTCCGCCCACCTCGTCGCCGGTGCTGACATGATGGCTGAGGCAGGGACATTCCTGCTGGCCACCAGGGGAGCTTGCGCGCCCACGTCTGGGTGCGCCCAGGTAAAAATCTACATAAGGGACCATGTTAGCCAAACGGATGCCATAGTGCTGCATTAGCTACGAGAGGAGCTGATCCTGGGAGCCTCCTGGCTGGCACAGGTCGATTCTACAATCGAAGTCCGTGCCGGGCGCTTGCACCTTGGTACCCGCGGCCGTTGGACTGTCTATGGTATCCACCGACCTATTCCATCCCCACCTAGCACAGATGTAGGTTTGGATGAGTTGTACCACGGAGTTCCAGCCGAGCACCACGTCAACATCGACGAGGTGATAAGGGCTCATTCGCAAGTGTTTGCAGCTGCAACCAGTTACGGAGGACTACAATTACAGAGCATTGCATACCCCTGGTGCCCCATACCCCTCTGTTCCAGAAAGTGTTGGGGTTCGGACCCTGTGAACAGGATGTCATACAGGCGCAAATCGAGGAGATGCTGGCGAGTGGCATCATAGAACCTAGAAATTCACCTTATAATAGTTGTATCGTAATGGTCACCAAGAAATATGGAATGCTGAGATTTTGCATAAATTTTAAAGCAATAAATCACCTCACCATTCTGGCACCACCACCATTAATCAACATCACGGATGCCCTTGCTGGCTTGGGGAATGCCACCATATTTTCAAAGCTTGACCTGAAGTCGGGGTACTGGCAAGTGCCAGTATGCCCTGCCGACCGCCCCAAAACAGCCTTTACCGCCCCAGACGGCAGGCGCTTCCAGTACTGCGCGATTCCGTTCGGCCTGATGGATGCTCCTAAGACCTTCCAGACCATGATGGTCCATGTCCTGGATGGCTACATCGGCAAGTTTGCCCAACCCAACCTGGACGATGTGATCATCTGGTCATGTTAGTGGGAGGAACACGCACACCATTTCGCCTTGGTGTTTGAGCGGCTCGCCAGGCACAGGCTGACGTGTGCCCCGAGGAAGTGCCACATTGGGGCGGAGGATATCGAGTTTCTGGGACATATTGTGGACGCAGAGAGTTGCCGCCAGCTGCCCAAACAGCTGTCCATTATTGAGGGCAAACAGGCACCCAAGACACGGAAGCAGCTCCAGAAACTCATGGGGCTGTTGAATTGGTTGTCATTTGTTCCCCACTTCGCCTCGATAACAGTGCCCATGACCGACCTGCTTTCACCAAAGCACAAATTCCGGTGGACCCAGGCCGCCGACCAGGCCCTGGGCCAGGTAAAACAACAGCTCTGTAACTGCTACACCCTGTCGCGGCTGGTGCCGGACGAACCACTGTTCGTGCAGACCGATGCCAGCTAGGAAGGCATGGGGGTGGTGCTGTACCAGCTGGATGGCCAAGGCCAGAGATGTATCGTCGAGTATGCAAGTGCCAAGTTTGGCCCAGTGGAAAGACGATACCATGTCAATGCGCAAGAGTGCCTCGCCATGGTGTGGGCACTAAAAAGATACCGACACTACCTCGAGGTGCGCCCCTTCATTCTCCGCACGGACAGCCAGTGCCTCAAATGGCTGGATTCCGTGCAGGAGGGCATGTCCAAGTTCACCCAGTGGGCCCTTCTCCTCCACAGCTTCCACTTCACAGTGGAACATGTTCCCAGCCGGGAAAATGAGCTCGCTGACGAGCTTTCCAAGCACCCGGACCCCAGAACCATAGTCTACGATGACCAAGGGGTGGGCAAACCTCCTGCCCCCGGTTCCGATTACGAACTATTCGGACACGGCCCCCGACGATGCCCTACTGTACACACTGCCTGGGCCCAGCACACTGGAGCCGGCCATCCCATTCGCCACCATGGCAGAGTTGGTGGCTCACGTGCGTGATGCCCAGCAGGACGACCCACAAACGCAAGCCCGACTGGCTGAGTGTGGCGACCAAGCATTTCCCCATCAGCTTAGTCTCGATGGCATGATTCAGACCTGTGGTGCTCGCAGAGGAAGCTGCTGGAGCATTCATGCACCCCCTGCTGCACGGCCAGCCATCCTACTGTTCTTCCACAGTCATGAGCTGGCTGGCAGGACGTTCCACTGGCCGGAGGTCACGGCCGACATCAAGCGGTTCGTGCGTGAGTGCCAACGCTGCCAACAGTGTAAGGCACATCGACCTGATGGCGTGGAGCAGCAAGTTCCCCGACGCCCTGACCACCCATTCCACGAGGTGGCCCTTGACATTATGGGCCCCTACCCACGCACCTCCCGGGGAAAGCGGTTGATCATTGTAGTCACTGATGTGTTCACACGATGGACCGAGGCATTTGCTGTCGCCAATGTCAAGGCGGGAACAATCATCGCCCTACTGGACCGAGAGGTGTTCCCACTGTATGGGTATCTGCGAGTGCTGCTCACGGATAATGGAGTCCAGTTTACGGGTCACAGCTGGCGGAAGGCATGTGGGCGGTGGGGGTCCATCATCACACCACCCCTACCTATCATCCCAGATAAAATCCCACTGAATGCCGCAACCAAGACATTAAGACCCAGCTCCGTATCTGCCTTGATGAGAACCACACTAAGTGGGACATTCAACTCCCCACCCTCTTGTACTGCCTCTGCCGGCGCACGAACGAGGTCACGCGATATTCTCCAGCTGAGCTGCTCCACAGTCACAACTTGACATTGCCAGCCGAACTGGGCATCATTCACACAGAAGAGCCTTTCCCGGTAGAGGACCTACGGGCTGGGGCACGCAGGCATCAGGCCCAGTTTCTGATCATCGAATGCCCCAGTCCTTAAATCCACCCCCACAGATCATTCCAGGCCAGTTTGTGCATGTAAGGTTCCAGCATCTGTCGGCCAGGGGCCGTGGGTTTTGCGCGGGCCTCGAGCCCAAGGGGTACGAGCCCAGGGAGATGGTGGCTTGCTTGGGGACGACCACTTACCTGGTGCGGCAGCTGAATGGCCAAACGACCAAAAGACACCGTGATTCCTTGCGGCTAGCCACGGTCCCGATGCCGCAGCACCCGTCAACCACAGGAGCCGCGGATAGTTTTAAAGACCGGGACAGCCTCAGTGACCAACCAGAGACACCGCGGGGAGGCCGTTGTGCCAATTCTGACCCGATGCCCTTAGACACCGACCCTGGAAGAAACCACTGCAGTAGGGAAGGAAGGAGATCGGACTCACCTCAGGTGCCGACTAACTTCGGCGACGAAATGGTCACTGGCATTACCAACCCAGTGTGTAGCGAGGTTTCTTTAAACCCCGAAGATCCAGTATTTTCCCAAGAAGCTACGCCCACCCAACAAGCATATGGGTATGAGCCCAACAGCTTCACCATGGACCACCCGGATGAGCTTGCTGACAGGCTGGACTCCAGGGAAGCCAAAAACTCCATCTTTAACACATCCCTTACCCCAATTCCTGATGGAGAGGACCCTGAGTTACCAACCATTGACACCATCCTTAAAATCGTATTCCCCGAGGAAGTAATGGAAGGGTTAAATGGCGATGGGTGCCACCACCACATAGGTTATCCACCTGTGGCCCCGAGGAAGGGTTCATCATTGAACTCCTTGATGTGGTAAAGGAAGGGGACAGATCCCCATCTATGCACCCAGACACCGCCCCGAATTACCAGGTTCTGGAAATAGCCTGCCGTTCGACTCGTCACCGCAGGCCTCCCTCCTACCTGCTAGACTATTGACCATGGGTACCCACCAAGCGGGTTACTCCTACTTCCGCCCATGGGACGCCAATATGAACGCTCGAGTCCCCGAGTGTTAATGGTGAAATGTGTGTGGTTGTAGCATCAGCGGGCAAAATGGCCTCGGGGAGGGGGGACATTTGACGTCGTCCCAAGTGCTCCTCCGGCTCGCTGAGGCCATTATTGCCTGTTGCTGCTGCAGGCTTGCGTGTGCACCGGCGCCCGTGTGCGAAAGTGTAACAAATGTCCTTCGCCGAGAGGGGAACGCCCTGCAGAGGCACCACCATAACAGTGATATGTCTTTTCATAAGGGTTTTGTTTATGTAATTATGTGAGTGTGTAAATATCTATTTGTGTTGTTGTGTACCTGTAGATGTGTTTCCCGGGCGACTGAGTCGCGTCTCTCCGCCTGTGACCATGTGGGTTCCACGCACTTGCACACGAAGGGAAGAGGGGTGATTCATGTGCGCGCAGCAAGGGGGGAGGCCGCTGAGACGTCGCGGAGCATGGGTGGAGTTAGTCGCCTGAGTGGGATGAGAGAGTGCGGTTGCGAAGTTGTGAGTGACAGTCGAACGGACACTGTCAGTCATGTCACCGTTGTCACATCCCCGTCATTCGCGTCTTTGTCGGTCACATCACCGTCATTCGCATTGTCGGTCACGTCACCATCAGTCACGTCACCATCAGTCATGTTACTGTCGTTCGCATCGGCAGTTATGTCACAGTCTTTCATGTCATCGTCATTCGCATCACTGCCAGTCATGTCACCATCATTCACGCCACTGTCAGTCGCGTCACTGTCGTGTCACCGCCAGGCGTGTCGCTGTCGTGTCACCGCCAGTCAAGTCACTGGTAGTGTCATGTCACGCTCAAAATGCATGGAGCCGGGCCTCGCCCTGATGGACTGTCACAGATGGGAGCCGTGACAGCCCATGTACAGTGTGTGACGTGTGCAGTAAACACATCTTAACGTCATAAACTCTTTTATTTCACCCGAGTTAGGGTAGTTCCATTGCCACGTGGCATGTACTCTCTCTACCAGAGCAGCTGGGCAGCGACTCCGAACCACGGAAACGGCCCTAACGTCGACAAGAGTATATTTACATATTTACATATACTACATTCACAGCCTATTATACAATTTCTTGCAGTTAAACTCGTCACTAAGCATATGTGATTATCAATAACTTACTTTACTGGTTAAAATTTTTTATGGAACCTGAACTGGCTTTCATAACACGTTTAATAGTCACCTTGTTCCACACACCTGTTTTGCTAAGGAACTGCATGAACAGAAGAAAAGTACTCTGCAAACTCATCTCGTATGTCTGCTGCTCTATTTGTAGTTCTGTTTGCGCGTTGGGTAGCAACAGACTGCAAGTTTGACTCTAGTGTCGCGTCTAGCTTGTCTGTTTGCACATAGCATCTCACTTTCAGCTTCATTAGATAGTTGTGAAGCTGACGTCGACCCAAGTGTCTCCCCTGCTCATAAAGTCCGTTATGCTGCGCCAACCCCTAATCCTCCCCTGCCCCGTGCAGTGAATGTGTGCTGTGTGAAACATACTTTATATATAATAACGTGTCATTTTTATTATTTGTATATATTATAATTTTTTCGTGAACTTTTGTCATTATAATTATATGTTTTTCTAAACTATAATGTTAATTGCTGTAACCGGGCGACGAAGCCAAGGCCAACACCCGGAATCACTCCGAGTGCTGCACGTGTCGCGAAGGGGGGGGGGGGATGACGGGCGGAGAGGAGTGACGCGGCAGGAGGGGGCAGTAGTCATCTGGCGGTCGAGCAAGGCGGTCGCACGGCGAGACGAGTGTGGCAGTGAGACGTGAGCCACGACTGGTGAGATTGGATCCGGGCGCTCGGGACTTTCACGTTCACGGGCATTACGCTATCGGTCGCCATTGTAACTAAATTAATTGTAAATAAGTATTTTCTTGGTTTTTTTGAGGCAGGACATTGCGCGCATCGGCGGACATGTACATGCCGCAACGGGACGGACTTTACGTCGCTGGCGACGGCGATCCAACTTAATTGGTTTCTCGCTATCATAGGGAAGGGGCAGAGACAGTTCATCAATCGCATACAGAACCAGGGGGTGCAGTCCGCACTTGGTGCCTGCCCAACCCCAAACACGTGCAGCCGAGCTTCACTCTGCGGAGGGACAGGTGTTGTGCCGCGGATTGCCCATATACCTATATTATGCGAAGGGCTCAATAAATACTTGTGGTCAAACTGTCGAAACATCATTGTAGCTCGGATAGTGTTAATTTCCCCCGCCACGAGGCCTGAACCCTCTCTGAGAATACTACGCAACCCGCATCACGGGGGTGATATCCGGGGCAACAACAATGCAAAAAAATTGGTTGTCTGTAAAGTTGGTTTACGGACGATAGTTTAACGTGACCATGTCATGACAAAACATTGATGAAATGATTTATCCAAAGAAAAGGATATATCATATTCGGCCTGAGACTGAGCCGTAATAGGTTTTTGCAACCAAACCATTAAGGCATTAAAAATATTATATTCTTTGAGGAAGAATTTTTTTTTAATTTTTCTTTATTTTGTATGATAAAATCTACCTCTGCATACTTTTATGAATAAAATTGAATCATTTTTATTGAATTATCACTATTTTGTATGGATACAAAGAAGGAGTGAAATGAAATGTACAATTTAATTAATAAATTTACTTTTATTTGCATTCATTAATTCAAATATATTTATTACTTTTGAAATGTTGTGTGCGCTGCATTTATTTTTACAAGTACAAAAAAAAACTTTTGCATTTGCCAGGATTTGAACCGAGACCCTTTGGATTGGAAGTTCAAATTCAAAATTCAAATTCAAAAAAATTTTATCGTGATGTTTGTGTACATTTTTTGTTTACAATAGTTCACTTAGTGGTACGCCAGCACATTGTGCTCTTTTTCCATATGTTACAGACATTTTACAACATTTTGTATATACATTTGCAGATATTAAATCATTGATGTTATAGGAGGAAAAGTTTAAAAAACCTCTGTAGTGTTCTGGAGCCTGGGGGCTCAATGTTTTTCAGAAAAGCATACATGTTAAAATATTGACGCCGACCGCCAATGCTCCTCTGTCGCATAGACCGCTATGCCTCATCAACGTCTCGTAAAAACATGTGCACCGAACGCGCTTGTGCGCGCAGCAAAGTGCAGTGCATGCGACGAGGCGAACACCATGCAACGAGTGCTTCACCGGCGGAAGGATCCGGCCGGGTGTGGCATGTCCCTCCGCCGCACTACAACAAATTATTTTAATTATGTTTTCCACAGGTTTTATTAAACATTATTTTCCATTAATTAATAATTAAGTCTTTGCAAAATCATGTTTCACTGTGCGATTTGTCCCGAACCTGGCCGGTTCAGTTTCCCGCGAAATTCACACGTTTCCGCGGGAGGGCTGGCGGGAAAGAGGGGGGTCGCACGCGGCGACACCGTCTGTGTCCTTCGAGAGCTCACCCAGGCCGGCAGCCTGCGTGCAACGCGGAACCTTCAACCTTTGCATTCACCGACATGTAGTTTTTCAATAGTGTAATTTCTTTTCAACCTTTTACATACAGTTCCGCGGTCGGCCTAAATTTACCATGAGGTACTTAACTTAATTCAATCAGTGCTCCAAGATGAGTGTTCTACGTCATACGTAAGTACTGTGGGGAGATTATGTGGATTTACGTCGGCGCTTCACGCCCAACCTAGCCTACCGGCTACATAGTTTTGGCCCGCACGGGGCAGCCAGCAGGCGACGCGTGCCATCGAACTTAATAACGATTCAGTCCCTGGGACACACCTAGACACCACGTAGAGTCGCCGGAGACACGGGCCTACGTGCTGCTAGCCCAGTTTATTTAGAGTTAGGTAATAGTGTAGTGTATTGGGCGTCAAGATATCGTGTGCCATGTCAGAGTGTATTTTTTGTAACTATCGCATCACGTGTACGAGTCAGCCCCTCACGCATATAAAAATCGTGAGCCGCCACTGAGGAAGTGAGCTGCGCGTGTGACTAGTCGCGTCGGGCAAACCGTTACGGCCAGAACGGGCAGCACCATGTATTGGGCTGTCCTGTATTAAATTCACCAACTATCTTCAGAAGCTTTGTGTTATTATTCAGGCGTCCCGAGTGGCCATAACAGCTCGGGGGGCCCTACTGCGTTGACCCCTACCTCTAGCCACAAGGCCGAACCTTCCCTGAGATCACGAACTGAACAAAAATCACGTCTAAATAGTCAGAGGTAGCGGGGACGGCGTCAATATATTTACAGAGATCTAATTGTTGATATATACACTTGGTTATACATTTTTGCACTGAACAGTTTGGAATATATTTGGTTATATGTGCGGCAGGTATAATACACTATTTTACACTATATTACAATGGTTACACTTTTATACCTATGTCGCTTTGGTTGGCGTTCATTTGTGAGTACGATGCACGGCACTTTGGTGGTCGTCCGTTGCACTGTACTCTGTTGTGGCTGTTCGGAGGATTTTCTTTTTCTGCCCAGTCAGGGTGGCCTGCCTGGGTGGTAATCTGTAATTAGTTTGGAAGTTAGCGATGCTGACCGCAAGGCTACGAGGCAATACTTGAAAAATAATAGCTTCAGATGTTATATACATATATTTATAAAAAATTTGTAGGGGAATAATATTATTTTGTTTTTATAACAAATACGCATCCCAAATACACCAATTTTATTTATAATGTGTTACAATATTTTTTAAAACATTGTGCAAAGGGTCCCGGGTGTAATTTGAATTATTATGTGTAACTGTAAAACACCATTGTTGGTTCAAAACGTGTTTGATTATTCAACATTACTTTTAAATAACCATACCGATTGTGCTTAAAAACGGTGGACGATCGTTAAATTCATAATATTAATAATTCAAACGACGAAAATATGATTGAAAAGTCAAATCGATGGTTGTTCAGATCAGCAAACAATGAGCAAACAGGACACATCCGTAGTGGGACATCCGTAGTGGGACACTTTTTCGAGCGTGCAGCCGGCGTTCATTGTAAATTATTTATACTTGTAATTTAAATAAAATTCGAAATAAAAACATTTTAAGTTTTCTTAAGCTAAGCTTAAATGTTAATAATTAATGACGATTTTTTTTAAAAATACTTCATGTTATTTTTTGATGTAAACGCATAATCCTAGCGGTCAAATAAGAACTACAGACTTCTCCAGTGGGTTCTCTTTACTTACGTGTCATCGTTCTAAATTGTATTTCCTATGGCTAAATGAGTACCCCCCAAGGCCAATAAACGTGAACAAGAAGAAGAAATAGTATTTCCTTTTTCCGGAAATGAAGTGTGGTGGTTCTCGTTATGTGCTGTTAGGTTATTGTTTTTAAAGGAGATCTGTAATTTATCTTACCATCATTTGAACTTTCGAGGTGCAACATGGTTCAAAAAAAGGTAAGTTTTTAAAAGTTTGTCTCAGAGAAGATAGTTTTAGTTTCAGAGTTGGCTGAGGGTTTTAGTATAGTTTGTAATTATTAACATAACGATCTAGTTATTTCTAATTGAAATTTGTACTAAGCTTTTAATTATTAAGTGTCTTGGATAGCGCTAATAAAAATAAATCTACGTGTTTTTATATTTAATTAATTATGCATTTTCACTTTGCCTTAGTTAACAGGTTATACAAAGTCCATGTATTTTGACGTTAATTGTCTAGTACTTACCTTTGTGATTTTAATGTACAACTGTAATATCTAGATATAATTTTTGTATCCTTTCTTTTTTATTGAACATAAAGCCTAGCTGTAATAGGGTGCTTTTCCTCATTGCACCTGTGCGTGTAGCACAGTTTGGTGATCTAATAGTTAACAAACCACGTGTTATAATAATTTTTGTTTTGTTTTTATGGTGTCATATTTCAATAACTCGGAATGTTTCATGTGTGCCTATATTTATAGGTATTCTAAACAACAGTAGTACCAAATTAAGAGGGCTAAGTATATAATAATATATATTGAAACAAATGAAACTGCATCACAATAAAACCATTGTCCGAAAACATTGTATACATTACTATCACAATATAATATATATCGTATATTTGCTTTTTTTAATTATGTAATTATGTATATATATGCCCTTAAATTAAAATGTTTTCTTGGAGTTCCTGGTTGAAAAATACCTACGTATTTGCAAACAATTCAAACATACATTGTGAAGTTGATCACTACACAACCTTTCATTTTTTGGCTCAATCTTGTTTTATTTCACCTATATTTATTTTATTTATGTTTCATGGCATCATATTATATTAATATTATCATGCATGCATCCACCAAAATTGAGGTTTCTAGGGATACCACACACTCATCCAAAATGCGTCCCTTCCACCATTATCTTCGGAATAATTTTTATTTTGTTTGCATATAATATTACTTTAACATTTTCGGCATATGACGTATTTAAAACGTTATAGTGAAAACACAAATAGAAACTGTTAAAAAAAACTTATATGAAATGACTTTTAAAACTTATAGGAGTATTTTATTCACGTAAGTATGTTTTATTTTGATATTCATAACAAGTACTTGTGATATAACATTAAAATATGATCTTGGGTGTTCAACTTAATATTATTATTCATTGTCAAATCACAAGTTTGGTAAATATGTATTAAACGGATTAGCGCCAAAAAAAATCGTACAAATATGAAATAACTTTCATTATATGCTATCTTACGTACTCTCTTCAGAACCGCCTGCGGAGATAAAAAATTCCAATTACTTTAGGAGATATCGAATTTTTTAATCTTCATTTTTTGGCGATTTTTTTTTTTTTTAAATTTAAAAATCCGAAAATACCTTTATTCTGTGCTCTTAAACTTCCTCTTTTCATTAAACCCGGCTGAGATAAGAAATTCCAAATACTTTTGGAGATATCGAATTTTTTAATTTTCATCCTGTGCACTCGTGCGGCGATAACGGTTGCTTGTTTACAAGTATCATTTTTTTTTTTTTTTCGATGTTCCCGAACGGAGAAACCTAAGATGCACATAGAGAGTTCTGCCATTCCCGATTGCACCCGAACAATTCACCTTCGGCCAACCTCGGGTTTATTTATTAATATTTCTCTGTTTATTTTAATGTAGCTATACTAACCTAACTAACCATCCAAATGGTTTTAAAGTGTTTTAATGTAGCTAACCTATCCGACCACTTTTAATATTTCAATTCATTTTTCCTGCGCAAAAATAAATAAATCCCGAGGTTGGCCGAAGGTGAATATTCGGGTGTAATCGGGAATGGCAGAACTTTATGTGGATCTTAAGGACTCTCACGTAAACGAATACATCATGTAAAAAGAAACTTACGTGAGTTTATTCTGTTCATCCTTTTTCCCGGTTTGTTAGGTCAGGTCAGCTACATTATAAATACTTTAAAACTAAACAACCAATAAAATTAATTTTATTATTTTTAATGTCTGTTCAGTTTCAAAGTATTTATAATGTAGCTGACCTGACCTAATCTACCTTTGTCCCATTTTGTTAGGTCAGGTCAGTTACATTATAAATACTTAAAACTATACAACATGTAAAATAAATTATTATTTTTAATTTCGGTTTATTTTGAAGTATTTATAATGTAACTAACCTTACCTAATGGAAAATTGATGTTATTTAGACATTCACGCGCACACGGCAAAATATAAAATGGCGACGGTCAAATTATTACACACGTCTGGTATAGCAAAATAAGAACGGCCATATCTCCAAAAGTATTTGAAATTTTTTATCTCCGCAGGCGGTTCTGAAAAGAGGACGTAAGATAGCATATAATGAAAGTTATTTCATATTTGTAAGATTTTTTTTGGCGCTAATCCGTACAATACATATTTACCACAAGTTTTTATGTGCTTTATCTTTCGATGTACTATATTAGAACAGCATCAGCTGTATGGGCATAATAGCCTAATTGATCCCTCATCTAAGGGATCCACTAAAAGTGCATTTGAGTTGATAGAGCCATCTTTGCTTCCGAATTCTTACAAGGGATGGTATGCATCCCTTAATGTGTCCACTAAATTGAGATTTCTAGGGATGCAACACTCGCATCTGCTAACTCGTCCCAACATCCATTAGCTTCAAAATCGTGTTTTATTTTGTTTGTATATAATCGTAAAGTTTTTGGCATAAGATTTGTTTACAATGTTATAAGTGTAAGTGATACTGAAATAGACAAATGAAAACAGTAATAAAAATAACCGAAAGGTGGGCTTTAAACTTATAGGTATATTTAATGCATGTTTTAAGTATTTTTAATAATTTGAAGTTCATAATAAACATTTTATTTTGATCGCTAACATTTATAACCGCTTTGCTACCTACACACACATGCATATATAATTGGATGTTCAGACTTGCCAACCTTTACGATTTTTTCATAAAGTGTACGAAAATCACGTCCGTTTTACGATTGTACGAGGATGTCTTCATTTTTTACGAATTTTAAGTACGAGTCGTTTATTAAAACACGTTTTTCCGTTTTATTGTATGGTTTGTGAAAGCTGTTGCCATGTGTTGTTGCTGTGGAAACGAGTGCGGTAATTGAGTTATATTATTGGTCGAAGGCCAGCGAACCACGTAATTTGTTGTTCGATTGTATAGCTTTCCTTATTGGCCGCCTGAGTTACATTGATGCGCTTACAACCAATCACGAACCAGTTTAAATAGAATTTTTAGTTTGGCAAGATGGTGTCGTGCATTAGCGTATTTTGTGATTCTTCAGTTAAAGTTGAGCCAATTTTGATTTTGTTTATTACAGGTTAGGAAACAAATTTATTGCATGTTTTTAATAAAAACGTGTTATGTGCACAATAAACGAAAGTGGAATCAAGTGAAGAAGAAAATGCCCTCGAAACGTGATACGCATTATTCTCAGGTATTTCGTGATACATACACGCGGGACTTTACGTGTATTCTTAAATCAAGCAAGGGAACACAGTTCGCATTTTTTTCAGTGTGTAGATGCGACATCAACATTGGGCACGGCGGAAGATATGACATCAATCTCCACGTGAACTGTTCAAAACATCTCGCAAATGTTAAAAGTGTCGCAGTCAGTTCAAAGGTTAGTGATTAGTTCGCTAAAAATAACAGCACAGACAATGCTGTAATACGTGCAGAATGTATGTTTACAAACGTTTTGGTTGAACATAATATTCCTTTAAATGTTTTGGATCACGCCGGCCAGTTATTCAGAAAAATGTTTTCAAATTCTAAAGTAGCAAAAAAATTTGGTTGCGCAAGAACAAAGTCGACGGCTATCGTGAAAGAAATGGCAAAAATGCAACTATAAAATTGTTTGTAATTTACAAACTTTGGCATTTTCAGTCGCGACCGACGGCAGCAATGACTCTGAATCCAAATTATATCCACTAGTAGTAACATTTTGTGATGCAAGTTTGAAAATGATAATGTCAAGGTTGTTTTCATTACCAGTACTCCAGGGAGATTCTATTGGAAGTTAACTGATATCAGTGTATATTGTAACAAAAGTACACTCTATTGATTTGTAGGGTACCACAAGGAACAAATTTTTTCTTTGATATGATACTAAGCAAAAATGTTTCCATAATGGTAAATAATGAGAATGATTGTTGGTCTGCAATTATAATGTATGTTAAAACGATTACATAATTTCGATTACTAGAAAAAATGTGATATCATGAAAGTTTATTTTTCAATTGCCGCAAGCAGTTTATGCGTGTTATATAATTTTTTATATATTTTACTAATTGAGGGTTTCAAAAGTTGGCAAGTCTGGATGTTAGTTATGTTTTGCTGAATATTTGTAGTGATTGAAATGGCTGTGTGTACATTAGTAAGACCTACTATAATTAAAAATGCATCCCTATGTATTTAGATACAGCTAATGTTTCAAAATTGGTTGTGCATAAGAATTTTTCTCACATTCGCTTCTTTTGTTTTCAAAAGTATATGAGTAATTAAAAACTTTTTATTAACTACCTACTTTGTATTATTTTATTTTTCTTTATATTTGTGTCCCTAAAATTATTTTGATATTGCATTTGCATAAGAAAACTTATTTAAAATATAAGTAGTTTCCTTTTAACAATTCAGAATTGTGCCTAAGCCTGTGAACAAAACTTTTAATTAATAAAACTAATAAGTATAATTTTAATTTAAGTTTTTTTAACTTCACAAAAGAATGTTCTTCATGGGTAGGTGAACTTGATGGAAACTGTGGGTAGATGAGTGCGTCACATGTTGAGTAAAAGTTTGTAGTTTTATGTATATATGTTTTTTTTTTCTGGCTTTACTGCAGAAGAAAATTAACTAAATCTTCAGTGTCACCTTGATAATATTCTAAACCATCTCTTTTTTTTTTTTTTTTTTTTCACAAATGCAACTGTTCATTGGAATGAGAAAAATTCTCATTAAACAATACAATATTTATTGCAACCAACTTGGGTGTGGCCAATGAAAGTTGAAAAACTGCTAGATGAGAGGACAAAACTGCTCATACAGCAAATGCAAAAAGTTTAATAATAACCCTTTCAAAATAAACTGCCAGTTTATAAAAATGAGCTTAGCTTTTACGCCAAATTATAACTGCTTGCATTTCAGCTTGTGTTTTTTTTTACTTTTAAAGAGGTAGACATCAGCATACCAAGAAATGTTTGGTAATTTTCTTATGTTGTTGTTTTTTCGTAAATAAAATAATAATATTCTGAAAATACTTTTCTCAAACACTAAAGATGTTCCTCTAATTACACTGAAAACAGCATTTCTAATTTCCTACTGGTTTCTGAGAAATTACAATTTATAGGTTTCATTACCTTATGTGTATATTGATGTGGCCACAACAGTCTATTCCAAGGCCATGTACATATGTGTTCAATGTAGGTATTATAAATTTGTGATATGAGAATGGTCGATTAGATTATGTTGCTACATTAAAAATTCTAAAAAATATTGTAAACGGTTGGTTAGGCTAATATACTTGTATTAAAAAAATATTTTTAGGTACATATTTAGGAATTATCTATTTTGGATGTTGCTATCCTGACATAACTAACCATTCAAGCAATTTCACAGTATTTTTAATGTAGCTCGACAATTCTCTAAATTATCTGTACCTGACGTCTCTGAAAGGCAATATCTTTTTCGTGCGTTTTTATCCTATAATAAATGCTGCCGAAGTCGCGCAAGTGAGCAGTAAACATGGGCAAACTCCAGAAATGTTGGGCCTCTGCATGGACTGGCATAACTCTTAGTATTCCCAAGTTGCTACGCTAAAGCACAACATGGTGATGACCACGTCACTGCATAAGCTACCTAATGTAACTTATAAATTGTAATTTGTCAGAAATTTGTTGGAAATTAGAAACTTAGTTTTCAGAGTAATTAGAGGAAAGTCTAGTGTTCAACAAAAGGTATTTTCAGAATTTTATTATTTTATTTACGAAAGTCGTATCGTAAAAATTCTACCAAAAAATTTAAGTGTTTCCTTTCAAAGATTTACTATCTTTTGTTGTGATAATGCAGTGGTTATGGTTCTTATCTTAATGAAAAATAGCCAAATTATGTGGTGATTTGGATGTTTTTGCCACTTAATAAATTTAGCTGCGGAAAGGCTTTTACAATATGTCAGTTAATATTGATGTCATTCTTGTTTTAATAAATTAATTTTGTGGAAAAAAGATTAAAATATGAAGGCTCAATATATTCCAGCATGGCTAATGTTGTTGAACAATCCTCTTGCCAGATTTTTCAAAGAAGTCACATTGCATTCACAACTGCTATGCTAATCCACTTTGGGGGGGGGGGGGGGGGGTCATCAAG
The DNA here is from genome assembly GCF_032445375.1 of Bacillus rossius redtenbacheri. NCBI lineage: Eukaryota > Metazoa > Arthropoda > Insecta > Phasmatodea > Bacillidae > Bacillus > Bacillus rossius. The sequence continues at coordinate 250,219,745 of NC_086330.1, forward strand.
GACAAAATTGTTAGAAGTAGATTATCACTGCACCACCAATCTGAAATCTGACAATGAGTTTGTAATTGACTGTCAGACCAAGAGAGTTGTTGATGTGTTGTCATATGAGGAAAATAGTGAAGAAATAATTGTTTGACATGCAACTTTGTTATGCCCACAGTAGAGTATTATTGTATGTTATTTTTTTTGTCTGCATTAATGAGATAATTCCATATAAATTAAACAAATTTATAGGAAAAAGTAAAACATACTTTACACAGTATTTATTAAACCAGAAAACTGAAACAATCACTTTGTACCACAAAAAAATGATCTTTCTTTATGTTAAGTTAGACATTATTCACTGTCATTGACATCAGTGCTGCTGACATTTTTTTCCTGTACTTCTTTTCTAACAGGACTTCATCTTCTAGTTTATCCTTTGAGTTTTGCTGGCAGCCATGTACTCTTGACTTGAGAGATTTTTGGCCCACGCTGCCAAAATCATTGAGCATTCCCTCCTGTATTAAGAACATGTTCACTAGTCAAAATATTACTTTTGAAGGTTGTCCTTGAAGGGTTTAGTCAAACACTTCAAGAACTAGGAGCTGCAAAGTCATTCCTCGAAGAATAAAAACTTTGTTACTATTTGTCTCTGCAACCTTTCTTTTCACTTCCGGAGTGAGGTGGCCTTGAAATGCATCCAAGGATGTCATTGCTAGTATGCACAGGCCAGCCCCAGGTCATTGATTTCTCACTACTGATTGCCATGCCGGGGGAAAATTTCTCTGTGGGTAATGTTTCATACTTCAGTATAATATATTATGGTGGTAACTTGCATCCGTCGGCTGTTATTGCCCACATTGCAATAATATAAATTTTTCATCGCCAGATGTTTTTGTTGCACACCTTCCACTGTGGTGTGGGGCAATTTTCAAGGCTTTAAATCGGATTATTTTACCTGCTAATTTTCCCTCCGCTTCTCTTTCACAAACTCCAACACATGTTATCAACATTATACTTATGGCTTGCTTCTGAAAATTTTTGTTTCAGTATACTGTACCACCGTTATCAAAAAATTGGTGCAATAGTTACGCCTTATTCCTTTGCTTGTTGAAGCTTTAACTTCCAGGTGCTCTGCCATTCTAGATATTTAATACTCATTTTTACATTATCACAGTACTGTCATTTCTATTTTGGTTAGGTGTGGTATTAACATTAATTAAGTCATTTCCTTGCTGTTAGGTACGCATTGTGAAATTCGTAGAAAGTGGATGCATTTTCTTATTCTTTTCTATGCACAGAGAAAATTATTGTAAAGCAAAATAATTTTAATGTTAAAACCACGCTGAGAGTGCAGTAAAACCTCGCTTATCTGGCCCTCATCGATACGGATCTTCGAATTATCCGGATCAGATTTGTAGACATTTTATTTAATATTCACATAAAAATTTTAAAATTAAGTTAGCAAATATTTACTTCTTAGTTTGATTCAGTGTTCAGTTCCTGCTAGGATAGAATTATGGTAGTAAAATGCTTTTTGTTGAATTAAAGAAAGCACATCAGCTAAACTATTAATAACAAAAATTACTGTTCTTCATTCAATTGCAATGTTTGAAACGGATAAGTGGATGAATTTTTTGTTAAGAAATTGTGAAAAGATATATTTATATATATTTTTAATTGTCTTATAAACAATATAGAATGGGTATACTAGGTATTTTTGTTACCTAACTTATTTTTTGTATCGTACTGTAAGTCTGCTTATTTAAGGATTTTGTTTTGCTTATTATTAATGTTACATGGATTGTCCGGTCATTTGATTGTATTGCCTTTCGTCCCAGATAGTCCGGATAGATGAGGTTTAACTGTAGTATATAATAAATCTTGCTGCGTGTAAGTAGGCTGCGGGTTTGATTCAGTTGATACCTAGAATACTTGAGACATTTCCAACAAATATGTGATTAGTGGTTATCATATTGGGTAATGTTCATTTTTGACATATTTATTAAGGGCTGATTATAAACAAACATTGGGTTTTAAAACCATCAAAAGAGACATAAGAAAGGCATGCCCTTTTTGTATAAATGTTTTTACTTAATTCATCCCCACTTTTATCATATAAATTAATAAAAAATGAACAACATAGGCACATGAAGATAAAATAGACCAGTGGTGTTTTTGTGTGTGTGTACACACATGCTCATGCGTAGTCGCAGGCTATATTTGGCATGTGACATCATTTTACTCGGTCTGCCTTAATTGTTTAACACAAATATTATGGATATCGTTTGTTTGTATGTGTAAAGTAGGTTCTCAGCAAATACTCTTATGAAGACATGGTATTATTACAGAAAATTATACCTAATATTTTTTGGAAATATAGTTTTTAAATATTTTTTTTTTTTTCATGTCACAAAATATATCAGTTGGTATTGTACAGAATAACACTGCATAAAGATTATTGTTAGAAACAAATAATTCATATTTTCTGGCCCTCAGATTATGTACAGAGACAATATCTAGCTTTGAGAGAAATTAGCCATCACTGATAAGACAATGGAGCTTGCAGGTTCATGAACAGAAAGAAAACCAACAAACTGCACACAACGCCATCCACATAAAATCAGAAAAACAGACATGAGGTGGTTTGCGAGCAGTTAGTTGGCCTCCCAAATGTATACATGCCTTAAAATCTTTTTGGGAAAGGAAATTTATTTCTTAAGTTTAGTAGCAATTCTTTTAACAGCCATCAGATGTCACAAAAGAGTAAGATCTGTTCACACTGATGTTGCCCATGTTTGTCTTGCATTTTTCTGTCGAGGTGCTCTTGCGACCAGTGTTTTATCTTCTGCAATTATGCATGATGTGCATGTTACACCAACTATCGTTTGTCGTTGTCATGGTTTGTGTGTGATTGTGCTGTGTTGCAGCCCAAGAAGAAGGTGGGCAAGAAGGTAGCGGCAGCCCCTCTTGCTGTCAAGAAGCCAGAGCCTAAGAAAATCAAGAACCCTTTGTTTGAGAAGCGACCAAGGAATTTTGGCATTGGTGAGTTGTCTTAATGTTAACTTTGCATTTTGCTAAATGTAACATGGGGTGTGGTGACAGCTTCATTTGGGCTTGTTTGTCTTTCAGGTTGTCCTAAATATTAGAAGAGCAGTGCTCTAAAAAATTACAATTTTTTGTTATTTCCTTATCAATTGGAGATGAAAAAAAAAGGAAAATGTTATTGTTAGACAGTTACAGTCGAGATAAAGAGCATTGAAAAGAAAAACTAGGAATGTCATATTGCTTCAGGAAACAATCATCACTCATGTTGACATGTATTCATTCAGGTTTTGACTTAATACGTAAAATGTGAGCTGTATCGTTGGCTGGAAAAAAAATATTGTACTAAATTATCTTGCAGTAAAACCATCTTGAGAAAATCATGGTCAATAAGATTTTCTGCGTGTTATCAAGTTTGAAGTCCTCTGTGGTACGATGCCATAGTGATGGTGCGAGAGTTATTACGATGGATTTCATGCTGTCATTTTGAAGCTACCGTCATGACAGGTGCCATCTGTACAGCCTCGGCAAGCAGTGCCGGGGGGAAGGGAAGCCCAGCAGCTCTGCTCTTGTCGCAGGCCAGGACATCCAGCCTTCCAGGGATCTGAGCAGGTTCGTGCGTTGGCCCAAGTACATCCGCGTGCAGCGCCAGAAGGCTGTGCTGCAGAAGAGACTGAAGGTGCCTCCACCCATCAACCAGTTCACACAGACACTGGACAAGCAGACAGGTCAGTGCATGCTGTATTCATGCCTTTCTGTTCAACCACTGGCTGTTGGTTGTATAGTGGAGATTGTGGTATTATATTTATTGTAGATGTCTGTAGAGATTTTAATAAGTAAAATAAAATGTTATAGGGTCAATCCATATCAAATGTCCCAATTTTAATTTTTCAGGTTGCTTGACCTTTTTAGAAAAAAATAATTTTGTGTGTATGGCCTCACTAGCATATAATAAGTTTAAAACCACAATAATATAATTTTACCATGCTTGGTTTATTATTGGTTGCTAGATTTACATGATCGGGTGCAGCAGTTTTGACGTTTGCAAGACTGGGGGAACTCCAATAAATTTTTATTGGCTGCTTCCGAAATTATGAATTAAATAGCACTGTTCTGAGCATGCTCTGAAGTAACTTTATATGTAGTAAAATCATGGTTGCTACAGGACTAGAAAACCGGGAAATGTCGGGGAAATTAAAATGGTCTGGGAATTCCGGGAAATGTCAGGGAAAATTCTACGAATTCTGGAAATTTTAAAGTTGCGTATAATTGAAACAAAGCTTTGTTTTGATGCGCTCGTATCGCTACCAAACGACTCCGCTAAAAGACTGCTGCTTAAGGCACACTGCAACTGCAACTTTTTTTTTTTTTACTTGGACTACGATTGGCCGTTGCAATAGGCTGTTATAACCACCCACCATAACTTCTGGCTAATCCAGGCACTCATTTGTTCACTAGCGAACCCAGGCCTTCATTTGTTCGTGTTTTGCTCCTTTTTAATGTGCCCTCGAGACTTTGTATTATGTTCCGTTTCATGCAGTGAACTACAGAACGGGCATGGCGTCGTTTATCTTTTGAAGGCTATTTTCACGTGGAATAAGGTGAGTTCAAAGCTTATTACGTGAATTTAAAGGCGTGTTTCAGGTGAAGTTAGTTAGTTTTTGATGCGATCATAAGAAAATAAAGTGCATTTTGATAAAGAGGCAATACCAATTCTCATTTTGAAAACTACCAAACTGATAGTGAAAACACGTGGCTTTTGTGTGCGGTTAGGTTTTTGCATTTTTTCTACCTATTTTTTTTTAATAACTTTTTTTTTCAACCGTTATAATCCGTGAGTTCTGTTGCGTGACACTTACATCGTGTATAAAAAAATTCCATAACTGAACATGTTTTTCCCCGGAATCGTTAGTTAACATTGTAAGATTGTAAGAGTATTGTATGTTGTAATGCTGCTATTGTAATTATCTAAGTAGGTCTGTTATATTGCTAGGTGTGAATTTGTAATAGTTTTTGTATTTGTGTAGTTATATATTTTTTTTAAGGATTCATAAGCAATAATGTTTTAACCTAACCTGAAAATATTATGTACTTTTTTTAAATAAACTAAATGGAAATATACAAAAATTGCAAAAAAAAGCCATTCGCATAATAACTAAAGATTAAAAAACATCTAGTTGCAGAAAAAATTTAAAAAGTTAGGAATACTAACATTTACAAATGAATTCATATACAGAACATTAATTTTCTGCTGTAGACACCAAACCAAATTTAAAAGAAACAAAGATATCCATCATAATACTCGAGGCTGCAATAAATTGAGACCCATACAACACACCTATACTCAATTTGAAGTAGGAATAGAGCACATTGGCTGAATACTATTTAATAGCTTACCTTACAAATAAATGGAAATCAGCAACATAGACAAATATAAAGCTTCTATAAAAAAAAATACACCTGTATGTAATCCATTTTACAATTTAAAAGAATTTATGGAGTATACTGCTGGTTACAGCCAGACTACCTTGTATAGCTACAATGCCTAACAACAATATCCTAATACCCTAAATCCTGCTTAATTTGTATTATTTGTTTCCTTAATAAATATAAGAAATTGCTTGACATATCATGTCTATGGGTATGTATCAAAGAAATAATGTTATATTTGTAATTCAGATTATCTGGAAAAATTTTATCGCTATTCGTTTTACTTCAAAGTTATATGTATGTAAAACTAAATATGTATGTGTCATGTAAAACTATGTATAGGTATAACTGTAAATATGTAAACGACATGTTTAGCGATGGTGATTTTTCGTTTTCGCGAAATAGATGCGATAATATGCTAAATTATATTTTTCCGCTATAAAATGTGAAATCTAGGCTATTCCGAGATAAATGCGAAATCAAGGTAACAAATGTAGATTCGTCTTCACTCTACACAATTTATTTACTGATTGTATTTAATTTCAGTTCAGTATCAAAAGAAACCATCATTTTATGGCGTATTCAGCACAAGTATCTTATTGTCAAGTCATTCACAACACTATTGTTCGTAAATATTGAAAGAAGAATGGCCATCCATGCCTCGCGATTGTAAACAAAGCAAAGAACAACTAGCTGGAAGATTGTCCGTCATTTTGCAGAGTACAAGTTTTTTAGGACACCATATTGCGACATCTCTGCTTCTGTTTCACCTAAAAGCCGCGTTCTTGTGTAGTCTGTGGAAGTTGGTGTGTTTACAAAATACGTGCATACTTGTGAATGTGTTGTATACTGTTATTTCTCATGGTAAAAATGGGACGAAACGTAAATTCCATTAGCGATCGCATAAATGAATACAAAAGTGAACAGTTCTACGAAAGTGATACAAATATTTTAATGTGCAATTTATGTAATCGCCGTCTGGAGTGGAAAAAAAAAGATGTACTTGAAAAGCACATTAAATCTGAGGGACATCAGGCTGCAAAAAAAAAAGATTCACCGAGAAATCGGATGAAGAAAAAAGTCGGTAAAACGGCATGGCAAGCAACGGTTTCTGGCATAATCGAAAACCAAAAGAAGGCGAAAATTGAAAAAATTTGAAAAAATGAGTTTCAATGCACTCTATATCAACTATGGCCATAAACACGGCTAAAAAATATTTATTGTAATTTTAAATATTCAATTTATTGCACTCATAAGTGCTAAAAAGTTGTTTGGAAACCTGCCAAGATAGGCTATCTTTGTAGTTGTGCTAGATCTTTATTTCTGTGGTTGTTAATAATTAATATGTGTATTATTTAATGCTTTTTAAAAATATACTTTTCCTCAGTAATGTAAAATGAGAGAATTGGCTAAATCTGTTTTTAAAAATGCTACAATATGTTAAATTTCAAATTCATAATGCTTAATTTCAAATTCAAAATGCTAAATGTTATTATTTTTAATGCTATAAATCACCATCTCTAGACATGTTCCATAGACTTATGGCTTCTACCAAAAGAAGGCTCAATGGAATACAAATAAATGAATAAATTAAAAAATAAATAGCTTAGAGATGTCGAAGAAAACTACTTTTAAGGAGAAATGGCTCAAGGAGCCACAGTTTCAGCATATCAAACCTTCTGCTAAAAACATAAATTCTGCGTACTGCACTTTGTGTTACAAAAGTATTCAACTCTGCCATATGGGTCGAAGAGCTCTCGCCAGCCATGTTGAAGGGAAAAAAACATTCGCAATTCTGCCGTCAAAATAACTCAGAAAAAAACTTATTTTACCTCATGTTGAAATTTTTATATTACATTTAATCATATGCACGTTAATATTTACGGTATGTACTTCAAAAGAAAGTCAGGGAATTCTAAGATTCTATTTCTGTAGCAACCATGATTATTTTTCACAGACTGATGATGAAAACGATTCTGAAAGTGAACCTGGGAGTATTAGAAGTGGTTCAGTACCAGGTGTTGGGGGAAGAAACAGAGGGCGAAGCAGAGGTAGAACAGGCGGAGAAGGAGACCTTGTAGCAGAGGTACAAGAGGCAGCAAAGTACGAAGCAGAAGTAGAGAAAACAGAAAATCACGAACAGATTCGCAAGATGGATGGATGGAAATAGATAGGATGCCTTCCATAAATGTGTATTCAGGGGAAACTGGAGTTGTGCTAGAAACAGATTTGGATGAACACAGTGCATCACTAGATTTTTTTCTCATTTTATAAATACAGATATTATCAAGCATATGAAAGAACAAAAAATTTGTATGCTCGCCAAAAAATAAACAAGAAATCTTCTCAACCGAATCTCACCCAAAAGTAGATTAGCGAGTTGGAAGCCTGTATCTCTAGAAGAAAAGAAGTTTCTTGCCATAATTATGCACATGAGCATTTTTGAACGCGCTGATATGAAAGACCACTGGAGCACTACACCAATGGTTTCCTGCAACTTTTGCCCTAATTTGATGTTAAGGGATAGATTTTTATCACTGTTAGCAAATTTTCATTTGAATGACAATGAGCACATGCAACAGAAAGGCGAACCGGGGTTTTATCCTTTGCACAAAGTGCGCCCACTCCTTGAACTATTGCGTCAGAAATGTAGAACATCATTTCAAGTTGCAGAAGACATTACAATTGATTAAGGAATGTGTGCCTACAGAGGCAGACTGTACTTCAAACAATTCATGCCACATAAACCCAGTTGTTATGGGATAAAGGTGTACATGCTATCCGACTCAAAGACAGTATGTTTTGTCGTCCTGCCGATGTTGATGCATGGCTGGGTGGTGTCTGAGGGCGTCAACTAACCTTTAATAGTGGTGGTTGCTGTGTGCCAGTTCACAGCACGAGACTCCTCTCCTCTCTCTCGGTGGTCGTGACGTTGCCACGTGGCAGGCAGGAGTGGTTGGACCACACACACGACTCACTCGAAACGTCGGTACGCACACAAACGCCGATCGCCGAACTCCGCGAGTCGCACATGACTGCTCGTGCCGAGGGGTGAAGGCCAACTGGTGCATCCTGGCAGGTCCCGTTAGGGCTCGAGTCGATCTCCGCTCTCCATGACAATCGACCTGCACCCGTTCGAGACACTTGCCACCGACCTGTGCGAGCCACGGAAGCACCTGGGACTACGTCAGTTTGGAACTACGATGTTTTTTGTGGCAAAGACAATGTACAGTAAATTCCCTTTATAAAGTACACTAGAGTCCCGTTATAGCGAGGTGTCACGGTTCCGGGTTTGATCCTCGCTATAACCGTGTCCTCGCTATAACCGAATTGGCCAGATTTTGGCCCCCAAAAAATAAAGATTAACCGAAAATAGCATAAAAATTGTGTTTAAACCTGTATAATTGGAAAATAACAGGTTATATTAACGAAATCTTAATTTCTGTGAGCAGATGTGTGAATTCTCTTTAAAACGATACCCCACAAGTACGGATGCGATCAACGATTGCGTCAAAATAACCAGAATACCCTACCACGCCACGTAAGTATAGCATCTCAGCCCGCGGCCGACGCAGCATTGTGCTGCTATCTATTGCCGACGCGGGCAGTCTGCTGGCGGCCATGTTGGTTCGGGATGTTGCAAACAGGTGGTGCTAGTGTAGCGCGACGATTTAATTCCTTACAAAAAAGCAGGAGTGCGGCTGCGGCAACGCACGTACGCCTCAAACGAAATAGTCGCTGGAAAACTATACTTTTTCATTTAAAGAAACCTGTCAACTTTTTTAGAAAATAAATTTGGGATTAAACTCAAACCATCACCACCCCTTTCCCGGACAAATACCCCAACAACTGACCGAAACAAAAGTTACAAGAAAACTGTCCTAGCGATTCGGAAATAAATACGGTAGTGCCCACTAGAGGTGTAAAAGTAACGAAAAAATGCGTACCCGTATGTATTCGTTACTATAACAATTAGTACTCGTTACTATCGTTACGTTACTCGTTACTTCTGATACCGCATAATTTGCTGTGTTATGTTGCAGCAACGAATCCAGTCGTATTGCGTACGCGTACAGAATGACGTCGCGTAAATAATAATAAATAGAATATAAACAATTAATAGTTTTTGTTAACCAAGAAACAATTAAATCTCATTAGAGCGGCTTTTTAATATTATCTCTTTTAAGATAACCAAAAAAACGTGAAAATACACGATTATAAAAACAAAAACATACATATTTCTAATTTAAAAAAATACTTTCTTATGTTGTTTCTGTTCCAATCTCAAACTTTGGCTACACACGGCACAGATAACTAACGGAAGTTTGATAAAAGAAAGAAAGGACGGGATTCTATTTTTAAAGCCACGCACTTAGGTGGCGACTGCAAGGCTGAAGAATGTGACAGGCGTCAACGGCAAGATGTCTAGTGGCGAGCGAGAGGGGTGGAGATAAGGCAGACAAATAACAAATGCGCGCTTCAAGCGATCACGCCGTAAATTCCTCAAAAATACCTCGTTATAGCCGTGTTCTCGCTATAACGAGATTCTACTGTACTTTAGGGGACCAAAAATATGATACTACTTTATAGTGGAGTACTTTATAGAGGAGTTACCCTAAACCAAAAAAATGTCGCTTCCCGCACATGTTTACATTTTTTTTTTCATTTTCTAATTAAAACGTATGTATGTGGTCTTACACGCCTTGTTTTTATCAATGATGTGATTTACTTAAAAAAGTAAAGTAATGTAAAATATTAGTAAAACATAGTTAATATAACTTAAATACATAGGTAACCTTAAATATACATACATAGTAGGCTTACCTCTTTTTGCAGTGGAAGTAATAGCTATTCATACAGTGCATCAGAGATGTTTTTAAATGTTCATTTCATAGGCCTAACAATACAGTATTATTTCCATATCTTCCATATTTTCTCCACTTTGAAAACATTAATTACAAAAATTTGGGCACTGGCATCAGTTACCGGTAAATAAAACTAACAAAATAATTATGTATGTACTAATATAAAAACTATGTTCAACTTTACAATGTACACTTAGACCTACAATGTTTGCATGAAATTCAGAATGGTAGATTGGACTTGAGGCTTGGAAATTATCCATTCCAAGCCTTAACGCCTCCATGCGTGCTTTCTCTTGCAGTACTGTGCCAGAAATTTGTATATTATTGGATCGTGCTTGAACAACCCAATCAAAAAGATTTTTGTCGAGGTCACTATCCACACATTTACTGTACCGTTGCCTCTTGTGGTGCAATTTTGCTGCATTCTCTTCTATCTTAGCTCTGTCTTTGATTATTGTAGACAGAGTTGTGGGCGTGATATTAAAGTGTTTTGCCACATCACACTTCTTCTTGCAGTTGTCAACCGCTTTTAGAATCTCGAGTTTTGTTGCAATACTAATACCGACACATTTTTTAGTACTGGTACTCATAGTGTGACCTACAAATCTTTAGTTGCGGCGGAAAGTTTCACTTGCCATTTTATCTAGTATACATTTAACAAAACTAACAATCTATTTAATAGAAAGCGCGAGTTCTTTCAATGTGTAAGTGGAATTGTAAGTGGAATTGAATTACAATTTCAGGGTATATTCCGTTTATACGTTATTACCGTATAGGTTACGTTACGTCGCGAACAAAACACTGTTCTTTAGATTAGCTACAAGATGCAGCGTAGCCAACCTCGAGACGCTCGGTCACAGGCTGCAGTGCAGCCAGTAGGTACGAGTAATAAAACACGTCATCGCTGCCATAACCATTTGCTTATTCAACAACGATAATATGCATAATATAGTACATTCAACAATATTTAAAATTTGGCCCCGTGTCTTCGTTTGATGTTGATAAATTTGATTTGGCAGTCAGTTAACACGTAAATACGTAAGTTGAGTAATGTTTCGCGCTAAAATGAAATTTAGCCGCGCGCTGTTTCCTGCACTGACGTTATCGTGTTTTTTTTTTTTTTGTCATGTTCATCAATAAACACACTTGTAAAGCAACGTAATATGGCGTATAGCGAAGTAAAACGAGTGAATGCAATTATTCTACGTAGAAATACTACATAGAGAAATATTACATAAACTTTTTTTGTTCACACAAATAAAAATTGTACGTATTACCGAGTAGTAATGATTCGCGCCAAGGAAAATTGTACATTATATGATAATAATCCCTATGAATTATCATTGCCTTTCAAGGGACCGACGTGTTAATACTTTATACAGAATAGTACGTAAAGGAGGGGTACGTACTAAAGAGAATTTACTGTAGTTACCGATTTGGTCATGCGACTACTGGATGACTTGGCAGGAAAAGGTCGCACTCTATTTACTGATCGGTATTACACAAGCCCTTCCCTAGCTGTACAGCTAGAAAAAGTGCAGACAGGACTGGTCGGAACTTGTCAAAAAAACTGGCTTGGTATGCCTCGTGCACTTCGTACTCCAACTTTACAAAGAGGTGAGCAAATTTTTCTTAGGAAAGGAAACTTAATGGTGCTTTGTTGGAAGGATAAAAGGGATGTGTACATGCTCACCACACGACATGAGGCTAAGGTGATAATATATAATGACAGGAGGGGAAATGAGAAAATAAAACCTGCTGCTAGGGATGGTCGGGTACCCGAAATTTCGGGCAGTGTTTCGGGTATCAAGTATACCCGAAATTCTGGGCGGGTATTTCAGTGCCCGAAAATATCGGGCACCTTGGAAAACGGCAATACCGCACGGCGCAAGTAAACAAAGCTTCTTTTTTTTGGAACGCGCGGCAGCTGCAGGAACATGCCACGCCGCCGCCGTCCCGGCACCAGCCGGTGAAGTGAGTGTGTGTGAGAGATAAGATAAAGAAGGTGCCCGGTCAGCAAGTGTGTTTGTGGGAGGGGGAGACAGATATAAGAGAGCGAGCCCTGCAGCAAGCGGAAGTGGTCAAGGTCAACATTTACCGTTACTCTCGCTGGCTGACTAACGATGCAGCTGGTCGCCCGCCTCTCTCTCTCTCACACACACACACACGCGTGCGCGCGTACGCACGGCGGATGCTCACTGCTCAATAGTCACAAAGTAGTGTTCAAGGCCGGTGGATCTGCTTGCTGTGTGCGAGAAGGATTATAAGCTGACTTTAATTACACACATTGTAGTTGCGTGGCATTTACAGAAAGTGGTTGTGAATTGTTTCTATTTAATTCATGTCATTATTTTACCAAAATGGATACCAGTGGAAGTGTAGGTCAAACAATCAACAGTGACAATGAACCTTCAAGCAGCTACCCAAACACAATTTAGTTAATAAGCACTTTATTTCCAAGATTAATATGCACTCTATTTTTTAGTTTAATGTTTAACTTTCATATCAGTGCGGTATAGTAAATAAATAAAAACAGTTCAGGTTTGTCAATGCAAACTTAAGTACGACTATTTTATGTTCAAAATTTATTTCATTAACTGATTTTGATGCCCGCCCGAAAATTTTGGACAATTACCCGCCCGAGCCCGCCCGAAGTCAAATTTCTCTGCCCGACCATGCCTACCTGCTGCTGTTGTCAGTTACAATGCTAAGAAGTTTGGTGTTGACCTTTTAGATCAGCGCATGTCATATGGAGCTTTCAACCACAGATCTGTTAAATGGTGGATTAAGTTGGCATTTCACATGATCCTTATTGGCATATCTAATGCGTGTATTATGTACAACCAGGTAAAACCAAGAAAATTATCATTATGAAGCAGATTGCCAGTGACTTGGCTGTGTTTAAAGAGGACCCACAAGATGAGCCAACTCGTTCTAGAGCTAGTTTGGCTAGACTCACGGGGAAACATTTTCTGGAGAAAATTCCAGTTCAAGAAGGGCAGAAAAAGAAACAAAAGAAGTGTAGAGTGTGCGCAGAAACAGGTAGATCAAGGACTGGCACAGCAATCCGCAAGGGGACAACATGGCAGTGTAGTGTGTGCAAACTTGCAATGTGTATTGAACCTTGTTTTTCTCTGTACCATTCAAGAAAAAACTATACATCACAGAGCTACCAACCAATACGGATTTAACACCGAATTATGGAACATCGCACTTTTATTCTGGAAAGGAGGCTTTGTGCTCCATGGTAATGGACAAAATTCCGTTTCTGATGTGCGTGTTTCATGAACGCAGTTCGAATACATCACGTGGGCATGTACTGTCAAAATAAGTAGATTAATTCTCGAGTTTTGAGATAATAATGGGATAGTATTACGTCCGTTTTACGATACAACTAGTACATATTCTCAGATTTTTCGTTTGTTGGCTACTTACATCACAATAATTTTTGTGCGGTACTTTGGCTAACCTGTGTTGTTTTAATTTATTTTTTGAAAGCCATTTTTTTCATCAAAGTGTTTTTGCCGTGTCTACAGACATGAAACCATTTTATGTTGTTCGATAGTGTTGTGTTCTTCAGTGCCGGTTGTAGAAATAAAGCGTGTGACAGAACAATGTGTATCTGGGGCAAAAAAAAGAACGTTATTCTTCAGAACTTTCAACCAAACTATTCAAAAGAATGTCCATGCTTGTCACCAAATGTTTTGGAACGCCACGCGTTTTGTAATGTATGCACATGTAACTTTTTGATTGCACATGGTGGAAGGGATGACTAGACGTCATATTGAATCAAAGAAACTTGCGGAACATTTTAAAGCCGTGGCGATCAATAAATCTATATTGTTTTTTCACTACATCTGAAGAAACTAAAGTAACGAATGCAGAGTTATTGTTTACAATTTATTTTGTTTGTCTTCTGTTTGTTTATAAGACAGTTCTTATCCAACCAGGATAAAAGAAGCAAAAAAAAAGACAAGTTCAAAAGTTTAACTTTGAATTGAAGACAAAATTTTCAGTAAAATTATTGACATTTCTTACATATTCAGATTATTTTTTTTTTATTTTTTAGATTTGCAGCTTGCTAGTGCAAATTAATGAATCTGAAAAAATATTTATTGTATTCATATACATACATAGGCCTATATTTTTAATTTTTTTTTTTCCCCATATTATTGTCCTGGTTTTGTCTTGTGTAATCCCATAGGAAAAATTGATCGTGCATGATTTACGCGTACATTTTTCATATTTATTGTCATTACTGATGGGTGTGATTTGAGGTTGGCAGCTCTGACAGCATAATGTACTAATATAATACAATTCTGTATGTGACTAAAGAAATATTTTGAAGTGGATAACAGTGAAATTCAATAGACACATTGTGAATACAGTGAAAATTGTTACTGTAATTTATTTTTTATATTTTCTAGAAAAAGGTTCTATTCAGACATGTCTCTAAAAAGAAAACATTCAATATGTGAACCCATATATATATATATATATTGTTTTGTAGAAGAAGTTACAAACTTTCAAAAAATGTTTCGTGCCCAATTATTATTAACATAATTTTTCATTAAAAAGTTATAAAAAAAGCTTAAAATGGCCAGTTTTTCTAGAAGGAAATCCATCATTAAGCCCAGCACTCAGTGTTAAGTAAGCAGCAACTTGAGAAATTGAAACAACTTTGTATTTCATATTAACAGTATTTTGTGTTAAAAGTACTGAATAACATAGGAAAGCATTATTCGTTTTCCAGGACTATGAAAGTATTTCGTAATAATTGGTAATTTCATAGTAAGCTGATACATATTTATGAGGCTTGACTGTTCAATATTTTACGAGGTGCCCCATGCTGTGATGACTTAATGTATTTGCTAGTCTGGAGTAAGAGTGCCGATAATGTAAACCACAATTATCTGATGCATGGTTAATCTTATTTATTGATGATATCAGCTTAACTATTGGTGTAATTTGTTTGTAACCACTGGCTAGTAGATCAGTGTGCGTGTTGTGTTGGCAGCCACTGCCTTGTTCAAGATCTTGGAGAAGTACCGGCCGGAGACGCCGCAGGCCAAAAAGGGTCGTCTGAAGGCACGCGCTATCAAAATCGCCAAGAAGGAGGAGGTGCCTCCGCCCACCAAGAGGCCCAATGTCATTCGCCAGGGTACCAATACTGTCACCAGACTCGTTGAACAGAAAAAGGCCCAGATAGTTGTCATTGCACACGATGTAGACCCTATTGAGGTAAGCTTCTTTGTAATATGTATATTCTTTACTGTCTGAGTCAGTCTATGCAGTTATAATATTGTCTGTTTTGTGATTTTGTTTCATTCTATCGGTAACACTTTGATCAGAAGTTCTCCAGTGGGGATTTAAAATAAAACTTAAGGCGATTGGTGCACTGTAAAAAACGGTCACAGGCCCGAAAACAATGAATTTTGTATCATATGACCACCAAAGAGTAGATGCCTATGTGGGTGACCGTTACTATGTAGGGAGGTCAGGAGCTTAGTTCCAGCTCGTCAGTGGCGAGATGGTTTTCATACGGGAAGGGTGTCGCTGGTGGTCGCTCTGCGGCCTGCCATCTAGCGGTAACTAACAAAACCTCGAAGATTGTATCTCCCTCTCCCTCTAACACACAGCCGATATGGTTCTATCGTGCCCGGAGGAGGGGAAGGTTTAGCAGGTTTCTCTTTCACTCATCCTTCGCCATGGGGAGGGGGAATGGATTATTTATTTGTTCGCAACTGCGCACGTCATGTGTCTGAGAGCGCACATCTTCTCGCTCGTTCTCTCACACTATTTCAATAAATCTTTTCAAATCTTCAATATTAGGGATGGGGCGAATCCTGATTTCCTCGAATCCGAATCCTAACTCAAATCCTCGACTGGAATTGCCGAATCTCGAACCCAAACCCGAATCTTTTAACAGATGATGTCCACATATCTAATGTAGGTGAGATGTATTCTGCTTGCACTAAAAGTCCCTTGACTTTATCACATGTAGTTTGGTACATTTCTGGTATAGCCTAAGTGTATATAAAGACAAAAAAAATTTCTTGAGAAATTTCAGTTTTAGTACAGATTAGCGGTTAGGATTTTTTCTATAAATAAGCTAGAGGTCTGCGAGCCTAAGAATTTTACTTCGAGCCGAGCTCGAGCTTTTGTGGTACAGTTACACTTTTGGGAAATTATTTTTATCTTAAACTTAGTATAATGTTTGAATAAAGTATTAAAATGAAGTGGGCTTATTAATTTTGGGTAACTATTTACAGTGTGTGTTTACATTTGGCACTGCTAGAAAAAAATAACATTTTTTTCCATTGAATCTTACCTGTTTCCATTGGTTCATTAGTAACTGATATCATCCAACTAACATAACCAAGTATATGTTTGTGTAAATGTAACATATCTTTGGGAAAATTTCATCCTTGTCAATTTTTCTGGAGTCCTTACTGAGCTTCAACAAACTTAGCACCATAAATCATGTTGTTTGAAAAGTACATTCACATTGTTTCAACATTTCCACTTTTCAGCACAATAATTCTGAGAGAGATTGTCACAGAGTATTAAATTCTGTTCTTTAATCTATCATGCAGAACAATAATTTGTTCTGCACGTTCAGGAATTAAGTTAGCTCTACGATTGTAGATAGAGAAGCGTCTCTCGCTGGCAACCTGCTTGGCTGGAATGCTTTAGTAAAATTGCTTAACCTCAAAATTAGTGTCATAAATATCTGTAACTGGACATTAAAGTTTAATCAATTGAAAGTAATAAAAATAAAAGCAGGTAAATCTGTATTGTACGGATTAGCGCCAAAAAAATCGTACAAATGTGAAATAACTTTCATTATATGCTCTTTTACGTCCTCTTTTCAGAATCACCTGCGGATATTAAAAATTCCAATTACTTTTGGAGATATCGCCGTTCATATTTTGCAATACAAGCCCTATGTAATCATTCAACAGACACCATTTTATATTTTGCCGTGTGTGCGTGAATGCCTAAATAACAGAAATTTTCCATTAGGTAAGGTTAGTTACATGATAAATACTTCAAAATAAACGGAAATTAAAAATAATATCAATTAATTTTACTTGTATAGTTTTAAGTATTTATAATGTAACTGACCTGACCTAACAAAACGGGACAAAGGTAGATTAGGTCAGGTCAGCTACAGTATAAATACTTTGAAACTGAACGGACATTAAAAATAATAAAAATTAATTTTAATGGTTGTTTAGTTTTAAAGTATTTATAATGTAGCTGACCTGACCTAACAAACCGGGAAAAAGGATTAACAGTAGGAACTCACGTAATTTTCTTTTTACGTGATGTAGTCGTTCAACTACGTCGCGAAAAAAAAATCATACTTGTAAACAAGCAACAATGGTGAACGCGGGAAGCCTACGATTCACTCATCCTTCTGGACATACCCGAATACTCACGTTGGCAAGCCTTCTTTCAACAGACGAGAGGCAAACGCCCGATCGTGCATCTTCAGTTTTTTTTTGTTTATTGTAAATAAATATGCAACTAATGAAAACTAATGGTCAATTAGGTTATGTTAGCTACATTATAAATACTTCAAAACATTGTGGATGGTTGGTTGATTTGGTTAGGATAGCTACATTAAAAATACTGTGAAATCATGAAAACGGTTTCCTAGCGCTGGATAGCTACATATTAAAAAGTTATTTGCTAAGCAACCATAAAATGATTTTACAGTTTTTTTAATGTAGCTATACCTACCTAATATAACCAACCATCCATAATGTTTTAAAGTATTTTTAATTACTTCTTGCTAATTTTAAGAAAAGAAGGCTTGCCAACGTGAGTATTCGGGTATGTCCAGAAGGATGTGTGAATCGTAGGCTTCCCGCTGAAACGCCGCATCAGTGCACAACATGAAAATTAAAAAAATTCCATATCTCCTAAAGTATTTGGAATTTCTGATCTCCGTCAGGTTTAATGAAATGAGGAAGTTAAAGAGCACAGAATAAAGGTATTTTCGGATTTTTAAAATTTTTTTTAAAAAAAATCACCAAAAAATGAATATTAAAAAATTCGATATCTCCAAAAGTAATTAGAATTTTTTATCTCCGCAGGCAGTTCTGAAAAGAGGACGTAAGATAGCATATAATGAAAGTTATTTAATATTTGTACGATTTTTTTTGGCGCTAATCCGTACAATACAGATTTACCTAAAAGCATTTTACTTCATTTAATTTACACATGCAAAAAAAACATAACACATAAACCTACAAGGAAATTAAAGTATTTTTTAATATCCTGAAGTCTGAAATATGTTTACTCATGTCAATAAATGTAGAGCTGTATTGAAGAAGCCGATTTTGCCAATATTTAGTTGAATCAGCATTTCTGCCGACTTCCGATTCAGTACGCTTGTTAATTTTCGGCCGATATTACTGAAAAACGAAAGAGACTGCCATAACCTAAAAAATCCACGAGTACCATTTTCACTTTTCGTAGTAGTACTGCATTCTTTCAGATCGCATTATTTCTTCGCAACATGTGCCAACCGTACATATCAAAGTTTAACATCCTTTTATTTTTTTCAACAATGTTCTTTAATTCAATATGTCATAAATAAATAATACATTACTATCACGATAAATATACATCTCGGTTGTTACGGTAACTATAGTGCAAATATGGTAGCTATCATGCTTCTGTAGTAATTATGGTATTCTACAAAGAATCTTTAGCTCTTTTTATGGTAATTATCTTAAAATAACTATTGGGTTTGTACTGTAGTTATGGTACATCATCCATATTTCTTTGTATGTTGTTGTTCATTTGTCTTTTCTTCATATTTACGTGCGCCATTATTTGAGACAGGAAGTTTCAGAAAAAAATTTAATAACGGACTTTATATCACACATTTAATGGCGTAAATGATGAGACCTCGGGCAATTTAAACGCTTTATACGGAAAAACCTACCATGCGGGACCTCGTAAGCGAGTTTTACTGTATTATTTTCCCGTAAATAGTAAAAACCGAATCCTTTGACGAATCCTATATCAGACCCGCCGAATCTTCGAATCCCTAGGATTCGACGGATATTGGATTCGGTCGCCCCATCCCTATTCAATATCAATACTTTAAACCATTGCGCTTCCTACGGATTAATTATATTTCATGCACGTACCCGAATTTAGCTGCAAAAAAATAAAACGGGTAGTCAATTTTTTTCTTCAAAAACCTTCCGAAACACAGTGTGTTAAAAAACATTCTGAAAGCCCATTTTTCTAGATAAATGGAAATTCTAAATCACCTATGCCACAAGGAAACATTGTGCTTTAATATTATGTAAAGAAAACACCTCTTAGTTTTATAGTTATGTAAAGGTGGTGTGATATGTTTTAGATGTCGCACCATCTTATCATCCATGTAGAAGAGTTACCCGAAAAGCTAACAAGACTATTGCCATGGAAATGGAAATATGGTTAAGGAAATATTTTTCAAATGTTTGTAAACAGTAAACAACATAAAAAATCTTATAACTGTAAAATTAAAATACAAACAACCCTATAGCAAATTTAATTTCAATATGAAAAAGTCTACAATAATGTTTACTAGAAACGAAATTGCAATAGCAATACAAAAATATCGCAATTTTATTACATTGTTAACATATATATTATTTTTAATAAAGGCAATAAAAATGACATACTCAATATTTGGAATACAATAAATACCTTAAGCCCTACGTAATTGCTGCGATATTCACAATAAATGCTTTTCTTAAATATAGTAATTAAAAAACATCGTAAATAAATTGTGAACATACATATTATGGTGAAGGAAAGTGGACACTATCACACTGTAAAATCTTAGAGGGTAGTTTTCCTCATCTTATTTCTTTCTTTGCGTTTTTGGTCTTGTTCGTTAAAATATTTCATGTTCAAATACTTGATACGCATATACGTTCTTGTCCTGACAAAACAGTATATAACTTCTTCTGGATATTCATTTTCAGTAGTTCCGCAAATAATTTTAGTCAGTGATTCAAAAATCCACTCTTTTTTGCACAAATTGTTGCCATGAACATTATCAAAACACATTTCAGCAATCTTTATTAATTCAAAAAATTCATTAGTGGGACATTTTAAGTTACCCTTTGATTGTACATGTATCCAGCTATCGTCCTCCGAATTGAAATCCGCAGTGCCAAGGTCAGGATATTTATTTCTGAAACTGTGAGCTATATAGCCAGAAACGTATTCATTTCCTTACACAAAAGTAGTTCTGTAATTTCATTCTGATAAGCACTGTCCTGTTCCATTGCATTTGACGAAAAATCACTTTCCAAACACATTTTGTCTGTCTTCTCATCCGTGTTTTTCCGTTCAGCAAAAACTGCTGCAGAATGTTTTAACAATATGTAGTTTATAATTATGTATTTAAAGTAAATGGGCGACAGATGCGTATTTTGATGTCCCATACCTCTAATACGGAGAGAGAGAAAACCACTCTAACACATCTTAGTTCAGTTTGACTGTTAACAAATATTTAGGTTAACAGGTCCTATACATATTTCCGAATGTTTTACTGACTGAGTTATACTGGACATTAATTAAATTGATTGCTGATATTTATTCTTTTAAACTAAATTTTGAATTTATCGTTTTATGTAAACTCTAATGCGTTGAAAAGTGTAACGCAACGCTACACACAGGTAGTGATGTCTAGTGCACTGCCCTATGCACATTAGTTAACAAAAAAATAAAATGAAATATTAATTACTGATAAATAATACCTTGATGTCGTGATACAAGTAACACATGCTTATCTGATATTTATCTCAATTAGAATACGAAATAGGAAGACAAAATAATTAACTGATTTTAAGACTGATTTATTACTTACACAGTACAGTGCATTTTGAAGACAAATGGGTCTTAAAAGGCGAAAATCGTGCTCGATTAAAGGATGGTATGGTGTTCGGTATATTAAGGTTTCCCTCAAAGTAACGGTTTCACAATGCTTTTAAGATATTAGTTACATCCCAACATAAGTTTAAAACATTTCTCTTAAGAGTGTGCTTCGTAGCATTAAAAGATGTGCCTTAATTATTTTGCAAATTTATCATTGTTATGGTGACGATGTCAGGGGTTTTCGTAATTTTTTATAGAAATATAGTACAGTCAAACCTCTATCTATCGAACTCGCATGTATCGATTGTCCGTGTTTATCGTATACTTTCTACTGTCCCGGCAATATTGCCATACAACTAAGGTTAAAAAAGTCCGCTTGTACCGATGTTGGAATTATCGTTTTGTCCGCATTGATCGTACAAAATATGTGGTCCCGTCACTATAAATTATAATAGATGATCGTTTAACCATAAAGATTTTGCAGAAATAACCATTTCTTAGAAAGAAACCGTCATAAAAACAGTAACGATAGTATACAGTAGTAAAAATCAACTTGAATCTGCAGCCAAGTAATGGAGCACGTAAATATGAAGAAAAGACAAATGAACAACAACTTACGAAGAAATTGGATGATGTACCATAACTACAGTACAAACCCAATTGTTATCCTAAGATAATTACCATAAAAAGAACTAAAGATTCTTTGTCGATACCATAATTACTACAGAAGCACGATAGCTACCACATTTGCACTACAGTTACCGTAACAACCCAGAAGTATATTTACCGTGACGGTAATGTATTTATTTATGACATATTAAAATTAAAAAACATTGTTGAAAAAAAGGATGTTAAATTTTTATATGTACGTTTGGCATATGTTGCGAAGAAATAATGCGATCTGAAAGAATGCAGTACTACTACGAAAAGTGAAAACGATACTCGTGGATTTTTAGGTTATGGCAGTCTCTCGTTTTTCAGTAATACCGGCTGAAAATTAACAAGCGTATCGGAAGTCGGCAGAAATGCCGATTCAACTAAATATTGGCAAAATCGGCTTCTTCAGTACAGCTCTACATTTGATGACATGAGTAAACATATTTCAGACTTCAGGATATTGAAAAAGACTTTAATTGCCGTGTAGATTTATTGTGTATGTTTTTTTTTTGCAAGTGTAAATTGAATTAAGTAAAATACTTTCATTTTTATTTATTTTTCAACTGATTTAACTTTAATGACAAGTAACTGATATATTTCTGACACTAATTTTGAGGTTGAAATATTTTTTAAAAATTCTTGGAGTGAAGTCCACATCTATTGAATGTCCGCATCTACTGAATTTTTTTGTTGGTCCCCTGAAAAACGATAGATAGAGGTTTGACTGTACTGTATTAGCAACTACGTTAACCCTTTAGCGACGGACGCTGAGTGCGTCGTGCGCGACCTTGTGGCCGGGCATGTGGCCGGCCGGCCGAGCCCTTTGTACGGGCCTCTTCCAACTGGAATCCACCTGATAAGCGCGCTCGCTAGTTTTGTCTGCTCTTCTTAAAATAAATAACATTTTTACGAGTAATTTTTGATTTTCCAAGGAAAACGTTTTACATGATTATATTGTACATGCTACCATTACATTCTTATTTAGTGAATCGGCAGCAGCGCACAAACATTATTTTAATTCACATAGATTTTCTTTGAATATAGTAGAACCCCGATTTAACGAAGTGCTACGGTTACCGAAAATGTTTACTCTAAATCGATGTTTCGTTAAATCCGATTTACCGATTTTCAATGACCCCTGCACTCATAATCGCGTACCTACGTTTCCATATCGTAGTCAGGGTCGACGCTGATATCTTATGCTGCCGTGCTATCTCAGACTTCGTCAACTTTCCATCTTCAACGTTTTTGATCTCGCTCGTACGGCCCCCGGTTCGTACGTACACCTCGGTCGTACATACAGATTTTTAGAAACCGTGAAAAATGAGGCATAAAAAAAAGTTTAAAAATATGTAAAGTGTAAGAAATACGTTAGTTTATTAAAATACAGTCGCAACCTGCAGCGTTTATAACAAAAACGAGCTACATACACATTGCGTCACAGTAAAAAATTTTAAAAAAAAAGGCCGCAAATTGATGGAAATTTACCGTCCATAACGCGCCGTGCGCGGAGAAAGGTCATTGTACTCGGTCAGCTGCTGTTACGGCGCGGCGTGGCCGCCGGCTGACTCTTTGTCCGCTCAGCTGCGCAGCACTTATAAAAAACGTATTCCAAAAACTAAACACCGCGCACAAAGCTCTTACTGAGAATATAGAGCTGTAACAAACCGTATGTATTCGGTACTGAGTAACGGGTGCGCCATCTAGTAACTAGTAACGAAACGTTACACACGGCTGCATCTCGTTACTCACATTTTTCGTATGTTTTACGCATGCGCGCGCATATTCGATGAATTTGCGTTACAAAGAACGATGTTTGTTTATTAAGTAAAGTATAATTTGGAAATTCGTCATCAAAGTTTTTTACTGTTTATTAAAGGTATTGTGTGTGTAGACAAAGTTTGAGATTGGAACAGAAACAACGTAAGAAAGTATTGTTTACAAATTAGAAATATGTATGTTTTTGTTTTTTATTATCACGTATTTTCACTTTTTTTTTTTTTGTTGTTATCTTAAAAGAGATAATATAAAAAAGCCGCATTAATGAGATTTAATTGTTTCTTGGTTAACAAAAACTGTTAATTATCAAATATTGTTAATTGTTTATATTCTATTTATTATTATTTACGCGACGTCATAATGTACGCGTACGCAATACGACTCGATTCGTTGATGCAACATAACATAGCTTTTTTATGGGGTTAATAAGTAACGAGTAACGTAACGATACAATAGTAACGAGTACTAATTGTTATAGTAACGAATACATACGGGTACACTTTTTTTCGTTACTTTTACACATCTAGAGAATAATGATAATGGCGTATTGGTGTGACGTGGTCACAAGTTGAAAAAACCTGGAGGATGGGAAAGGGAATATTTGGCTAGCACTGTTACTATGCGGGCGTATTTGGAAGATAACGTGGTGAGTCAAGCCAATGATGGAGAAGGGGGAGGGGGATGCGGACAAAGAAACCCTTCATGGCGTCATGTGTTGCGGACAGTCTATCTATCCAGGCTGCGCGCAATGGCACGCACCTACGCGTTTTAGTTACAGCGCCCGGAGTTTTTAAGCAATTTGAACAATTTTTTTCATTTTTTCGTATTTGGACAGATGATGCAAAGGCACATATTAATATATAGTACCTCCATTCTATTACTGACACCACAGAGTGTATTTTTTAATAAGATTCCATTACTATTTACTTGCATTTTTTGGAAATCTATATTATTTTAATAAATTGGTGATTTTTGTTGGTTCCTGAAAACCTTTACGTTAAATCGCTGTTTTCGTTAAATCCGTGTTCGCAAAATCGGGGTTCTACTGTATTTACTGCGGTATCTTAGCTGAGGTGTACTTGTAGAATAAGAACTTGGTACTTCTTGAAATAAACCTGGCTACTTGTCAAAATAAACCTTGGTTTGTAACGAAATAAACTCTTTCTTTGCAGTGTTTTAGTTTTGATTACAAACAGACAATATTTATGTAGAATTAAAAACAAAATATGTTTATTTTAACTTACGAATCTGCTCCGCAGAATGAACAAAGCAGTTGTTAATTTTTTTATATTTGAAAACATTTTACACGTATATATAGTTCATGTTATTTATGAATCTGCTGACGGGGATACATATTTCTTTTTTTTTTTAATTATTAGCAAACCATAAGAATAACAAAGATACTTTGTTTTAAAGCTTTACATAATACTCTCACTTGCAGAGTACTCACATCGCTTACATAAAAACGTAATTATTACAAACACATATAAACAAAATATTTATAGTTTAAGCATATTATTTACAGCGTACAAAATATTTACATTGCAACCTTTGAATCAGCTCTGCATAATTAAACAAAGTATTTTTTACTGGAATTATTAGTCAACATTGAAATCATTTCTATTATTGAATGGGCAACACAAATGTATTTCGCCTTCTTATGCATAGCAAAACAAACAAATTCACACAGTCTTTGCAAAGGATCCCAAAATTCAAAAACTTTTCAAACATATAATATTAGTTGATCAAAATATTAATTTTTTATGCATCTCACCAGGGAAAATGTTTTTCACCTCGTGGTACATTGCAAAACAGGGAAATTTACAAAGTGTTTGCTTGCAGGCTTTACAAAATATTTTCGTTTGCTTTCTTTTCCCATGTTTCTTCTTGCAAACAATACATGTCGCATACTTTGAAAGCTGTCCTGGAAGATGAAGTCCAGCAGTCAGCCTCTGTGGAGGATCACTACGTCTCCCACCCCCACTTGCTCTTCTGTCAACTTTAAACTTTTCCAGAACTTCTTGGATCAAGCCTAATTGAAAATTTGCATATGGCACTTTGCCGGAAGACAATTTGTATAGGCAAAATGCATTGAACAGAGACATGTCTATTATGTGGAAGAAAAGCTTTCTGTACCATTTGGTGCATTTCCTGACGCTTTCAACTGTTTTCATGATCATGTCACTTCGGTCAACACTTCCCATTGACTTGTTGTAGTCAATTACAACCGAAGGTTTGAGACGTTTTGCACCTGTTCTGTAGGCCATTTTAGCAGTCTCTTGCATGTCTGCTGTGTGAAAAGTGGACAGCATATAAACATCTCGCTTGTCACACCATTTCAAAGCTAACATTAGGCCTGAAACAGACCTGAATGTCATTTCTCCTTTTTGTAATTTTTCTGCCATTTTTGGCATTTCCTTCCGGTTGTGTCACACTGTGCCGCAAGCATTAGTTGCGCGATTGTACAGCCAGCAGAAAAGAGTAGGACTTGTATACCAATTATCACAAAATAATGTGTGCCCATTCTGTAAGTAGGGCTCTACCAGTGTTGCAATAACATCTCCAGAGACACCGAGATTGTGTTTTGTAAGATCAGTGTCAGTTCCACAATAAATGAAAAAGTCCAAAATATAATTTGTTTGAACATCACAAATCACAAAAATTTTGATTCCGAAACGACTTCGCTTTGCTGGGACATACTGTTTTATTTTTAAACGTCCTTTGAACAGAAGGAGTGATTCGTCCACACAAAGATTTTAAAATGGTTACAAATGTTCTCTGAAAACCCTGCGAAAATGCTCCAAAATGGGGCGAAGTTTGAATAAATAATCTGTGGTTTCCACAGTATTGTCATTGAAGTGTAGGAACCTAAGGATTGACAAGTATCTGTCCCGTGAAAGAAGTTGAGAAAAAATCGGAGTTTCCAGAACCAGATTTTTTGACCAGTACTCCGATAAAGCCAACTTTTTTTACCCTGGTCATGAGAGACATAGCAACAAAAATAAAAAAATCATTTGGGGTCAGTTCTGTCCACTCTTTCTTGGTTCTGTCCGTCAAATCGTTAGCCCTTTGTGTGAAATATTTGTTTGTTTCATGGCAAATATGAGCCACAATTTGTTCAGTTACAAACAAGGAAAACAAACTGAAAAAACTGTTTGTATCAACATCGCTTTTCAGTCCAGAGTCTGCGGAGGAAAACTTATGTTTTTGTGGGGTGAGATTTCTACAAGACCACACAAGTTTCCGTTTTGCTTCTAGAGATGTAATTGTTTCTTCATCCCCTTCCTCCCCCTCTGAAGAATCATCAGACAATTCAGGGTCAGGTGTTGTTGAGGGGCCGGAAGACGCCAATGGGCCTGAAGATGTCGATGGACCTGACCACGATTGTTGAGTAGAATTTTTTCGTGGTAATGATTCATTTTCCGATTCATCACTACTGACCTCAAAGTCACTGTCTAACAGAAGCTGCAAGGCTTCTTCGGTTGTGTAAAAACGTTTGCTCATTTTAAAGTCTAACCCACAAAAGTAATGCAATAAAACCGTCAGGGAAAATTCGTAAAAAAAAAAAAAACGAATAAATTTCCATTACAAATAATAATTGTCAGCTCACAACGTAATCATACTCACGTTTCAACACAGTAATAACACAAAATAAATTTTCATTATAAGTTAACGTAAATAAAATAATTTAGCACCTTAATCCCATGTTTATACGTCTAAAACCACTACAGAAGGAAGCAAGACACGCGAATTAGGCGCGTAAAATATTCGGCAGCGCCGCAGGTCGCCGAGTGAATGGTGATGACATCTAGCGGCAGAAAAATGTACTACTAGTATCCCGACAGCCCGCTAGTTATCGCCAAGGTCGGACTTCCATGGCAGTTCACCGTAGCGAAACGGGAAAGAGGTAGAGTCGTCAGGACTTCTAGAGCAGTCCACCGGCGGGAAGGCACTGCATCCAGTGGACTTCTGCAGCAGTCCACCGTCTGTATGGCCCGACTTTGGCCGACTTCTACAGAAGTCAACAGGGGCTAAAGGGTTAAGAACTGTTATTTTATTCACACAGAGAAAAGAAATACAAAATGCTAAAATTTGGCGTTTGTCTTTTTATATACTATATAGGTTTGTTATTATATATTCAACAATATTTGGTAATTATATATATTTAAAAACTTTTATGTACGCGACTTGAAACTACGTGAAAGGTTTTCAGTCTATAAAGGCTTATTTTATGATTTTTTTTAAATTATTAATTCTAATGCAAACAATTAATAAAATTGAAAGTTTCTTACATTGTCAGTATATGCATAGCATTACAGTTATTCCAAACAATTCTCTACCAGTGTTTACCTAAGGTTTGCATGTTATGTTGGTTCTTCTACTAATACACGTATATTACAAGAGGTTTGTAATAGATTAAATGAGGTAAGTAATAATTCGTTTTTATAAACGTTGTGTATGAAATTATAAATTTTGAGACGTATAATAACAAAAAGAAGTGCGTTCCGAAGACATATGTCGGTAGTGTTACCCACTGAAATATTATTCCCACTTCAACTCTCTGTAAAAATAAAAGTATGGGGTTGAATAAGTCAAAAGGGGTATATAAATAAAATTTGAGGCTTCTTCCTTATTTCATACGCTGGTGTCCCCCACTTATAATTTCAAAAAAAATAATTCCTTGATGTTGTAATTTACTCTGCGTATTCACAAAAAATTTTGGCAGTAAAAAGGTATTTAATTTTTAAAAATGAAAGCATTCATGTTTCGAAAAAAAATATTAAAGCGATGTGGGGGAAAATGTTTACAGATACTCCAGTAAAATTTTCAGTTTGATTGTTTTGATAGTTTCGGAGCTGTTGGAGGATTTTTCGGCCACGCGAGGCAAGTTTGGCTCGTTTTCGTTTGCTTCCAGCGTAGGAAGCAGGGAACAAACGCCGATACCCGGCTTCACCTCGCATCCTCTGCTGGCCTTCCCTTGTCCTCTCCAGATGTATTACTGTATACAGTAGAACCCGTTTATAGTGAACCCGCCTATAATGAATTCCCGTTTATTGTGAATTTCCGTCTCGGTTCCGGCAAAATTATGTGAGGTTATGTATTAATTTATTGGATATAGTGCACAACTTTTGTCAATGTTGATACGTTTTCCCGTGTACCACGAACAAATTTTGCCTACATAATGCACATTTATCTCAAATATTTTCATATAATTACAAGTATTTTCACAAAACGTCTATTCTGGATCACATTAACGATTTTCTCCGCAATATGCTACTCGATTGTCCACTGTTCATATTATAAACAAGTCGTAATCGAGTGGCCTCGGTAGGCTACGTGTAGCCAGAAATGGTGCTCAGTTTGGTGAAAATAAAAAATAGTTTTCCCTGCATAGTTAAAGAATGGGCGAATGCGTGTACATTTAATAAGTTATCAAAATTAAACATAAATTACACAAATACGTATTTACATTATAGCAGCAAATTCAATATTTTTACGTCTCATTTTTATCGTTCACGTTTCAGACATTTTGATCGAGTAAGGTTCGTAAGACTACCACTAGATAGAACTCTGTGGACTAAATTTTTCCATAGAAAGTAAGAAATTTTCGTTCCAGCTTTAGCAACTGCGATACTAAATGATACGTAGTGATCTTTGATGCGCCAGACTCGTTATTTTTCGTTTATTTACTTTTGACGGTAAAAAGAATTTCGTGTTATTAAGCTGCAAATGTGCTTCAATAAGAAATACGTACATAAAAAGGGTGAAAACGCGTTAAAAAACGTAAGGTATTATCTGTGCGAGATAAACTGGACATTATTAAAAAGGTAGACTCCAACCCCACTGTCCCGCACGTGTTAATATCAAAGGAACTGGGAATTGCAACATCCACATTAAGTACAATATTAAACAAGCTGAACAATCTTCTTTCTCAAGCTGCGAATGCGTCACAGAGTATTAAACGCCTGAAAAAAGGAAAATACGCCGATGTCGAAGAACCATTAATAGAAAGTTTGTACATGTGTAGTGTATTAAAAATAATATCTGCATTTGCTCATAAAACTGTTGGTTTGAGTATTTTCATTCGTTATTTTCTTGGCTTAGGCCTATGTGTAGTTAAGATTATGCTTTTGAGTATGTATTGCCAATATAAAAGTTTTCCCAGATATAAAGTTTCCCCTCTATAGTGAACATATAAACTACTCCCTTCAGATTCATTATAACAGGGTTCTACTGTATTAGCTCCATGAGCGCGACCTTGACAGACCCTTCGTTTCTTCGGCCTCCTCTCTCGTCCTCCCTCTACACCCCATTCTTCCCCCTCCCCACCCGCAGGCTGTGGCCAGCCGGCCGGAGCTCCGCCGGACTACCTGGTTCCGATAAGCGCCGCCCTCAGCGCCACATCGCGGGGACATTCTTCCCGGCGGCGAGAGTTTTACACGCAGCACTAGAACTGTCACTCCAGAGGGCGTGTTTTGAGTCGGATCGTATCAAAAACAAAAGGATATGAAAATATTTACATAACTCAATAGTGTTCTGCCAATTATGTTTTCATTTTCATTTAAATTTATTCTTTAAATCGCTCCTGAAGTAGTCCAGCAGTGATCAATGGAAATTGTCAATATTAAACTGTAATTTTGACGATGAAAATTTTTTTTTCTTCTTTTATAGATGCAGAAACATATTCGTACACTCGTTTCTTGAACTATACTTAAGTTTAACACAATTATGTGTTTTCTAAATAATTCTGGCTTGGAATAAAAATAAATGCATTTAAAATGACATAACTCAGTAAAAAAAAAGTTTATTAAAAATATCCTAGGTATATTATGTCTTAAAAAGAAGCATCAAAAATAAATATGTACAGTTAAATTAGTTTTGTCGTAATATTTTCCATGCACCAATCACCTTATGTAGAGGTACTGTTTACTAGCATTATAAAAAAAATTGTATTTGAAATTAGTGAAAACCAAAGGGATTCAAATACTATCTGGAGAACATTAATATGTTACCAAAGTATGTAGAATCTGCCATAACTAGGGATAAGGGGATTTGTGATACAACCAAAATAACGCTGAAAAGCATGTCAAACAATATAACACCTAATTCAAGATAACACACCAATGAGCACTGAATTACAGTAGAACCCTGTTGTAACGAATCTGAAGGGAGTAGTTTATATGTTCACTATAGAGGGAAAACTTTTATATTGGCAATACATACTCAAAAGCAAAATCTTAACTACACATAAGCCTAAGCCATGAAAAGAACGAATGAAAATACTCAAAGCAACAGTTTTATGAGCAAATGCAGATATTATTTTTAATGAACTACACATGTACAAACTTTCTATTACCTAATGGTTCTTGGAAATCGGCGTATTATCCTTTTTCCAGGCATTTAATACTCTTTGACGTTATCGCAGCTTGAGAAAGAAGATTGTTCAGCTTGTTTTATTGTACTTAATGTGGATGTTGCAATTCCCAGTTCCTTTGCTATTAACACGTGCGGGACAGTGGGGTTGGAGTCTATCTTTTCAATAATGTCCAGTTTATCTCGCACAGATAATGCCTTACGTTTTTTACCGCGTTTTTCACCTTTTTTTTATGTACATATTTCTTATTGAAGCACATTTGCAGCTTAATAACACGTAATTCTTTTTACCGTTAAAAGTAAATAACGAGTCTTGTGCATCAAAGATTACAGCGTATCATTTAGTATCTCAGTTGCTAAAGCTGGAACAAAATTTTCTCACTTTCTATGGAAAAATTTTGTCCACAGAGTTCTATCTAGTGGTAGTCTTACGAACCTTACCCGATCAAAATGTCCGAAACGTGAACGATAAAAATGAGACGTAAAAATATTGAATTTGCTGCAATAATGTACATACGTACTTGTGTGGCGGTAATTTATTTATAATTTTGATAACATAATAAATGTACACGCGTTCGCCCATTCTTTAACTATGCAGGGAAAAATATTTTTTATTTTCACCAAACTAATCACCATTTTTGGCTACACGTAGCCTACCGAGGCCACTCGAATTTTTTTGTTTATAATATGTGGACAATCGAGTAGAGTATTGCGGAGAAAAACTTCAATGTGATCCAGAAGAGACGTTTTGTGAAAAAACTTTTAATTATATGAAAATATTTGAGATAAATGTGCATTATGTCGGCAAAATTTGTTTTTGGTACACGGGAAAACGTATCAATATTGACAAAAGTTGTGTGCTATATCCAATAAATTAATACATAACCTCAAATCATTTTGCCGGGACTGAGACGAAAATTCACAATAAACGGGAATTCATTATAGGCGGGTTCACTATAAACGGGTTCTGCTGTACAACATAAAAATTATGTAATTAATTGCATATTTAATCAGAACTCAACTGGGATTCCAAAACTTAATCTTGTAATGTACCTTGATTTATTGCATAAAAGTTTCGTGATTTTTTGGTCCTGCTAAGCGCTTTCTTTAGATATCTACGTGGTTCTCCCATATAAAATTATAATTTTGGAGTTTAAATCTAATATTTATCTGGATATTACCGTGTACTTATTTAATTAACATAAATACAAAGTTTTCTAATGGGTAAATTTTCTTTTAAAGACTTTTCAAGCATTATAATTTTTTTTTATCTCTTTGGCTTCGTTGCCATTGTGTACCGCTTTTAAAATTGTAGCCAGCGCTAGTTACCATTATTCATAATTGGTTATGTTGATTCCTGTATAGATTGCGCGCACATAGTCTAATATTGATAGGTAGGGGCTAGAAAAATTTGTATCCTTTTCATTATTAGCATTTTAAATTAAACTTACTTAACAGTGAATATTTACATTCCAAATGGTTGCAAATTAAATGTTCATATATACAGATCCCTAAAACTCTTCAGTTTTGTACAAAAACACAAATTTTTCGTGCTTTCGTAGATTAAAAACAGCTCTAATTTAAATGCTAACTTTTCTAAATAAAAAAAAGTTTAATATGCTAGCAAACATTAAGTTGCTGGTTTATTTCATAGAATAATTCACAAGTAAACTATATTAATTGTGTTTGGTTATATTTTTAAGGTATCTCAGAATGCATGTACCGTGTTTTATCGCATAATGGTCGCACGCGCGTAATCGTCGCAACCATATTTTAGGCTGTCAAAATTGGGATAAAAAAACTTCTCCTGTAAACGTCGCATTATGTTTTTGGTCCTGCTAGTAGATGCCGAGCGCTTTGTGTAGGTATCTTTTCCGTATAAAACGATGTATTTTAAAGTAGAAATCTAATATTTATTCGGTCATTACCACTTAACAGAAAAATACGAAGTGGTTTGATGTGTAAATTTTCTTATAAAGACGTTTTTAAACGTTATTTTCTTTATCTGATCGTCTGCGTCGCCGCGGTGTAGGTATAATCTCAAATTTAATTTCGGTCTTTGCCACTTATTTATTTAATTAACGGAAATACAAAGTTGTCTGACGTGTAAATTTTCTTTTAGACTTTTTAAACTGTATTTCCTTTATCTGCGTTACCGCGGCGTACCGCTTATAAAAATGTAGTCAGCGCATTATTCATAGTTTGGTTATGTTGCTTCCCGTATAGAGCGCGCGCACATAGTTGAATATTGATATCTCGCCGATTGGATGCAACGCGCGCTCTGTGTCAGGTGCCGAGTTTACTACGACACGTTAGTTCACGTCAGATTCAAGTGGCTTGCGTTCGCGTTAAGAGTTTGGGCTTTTCTATTTAAAGTTGAAGAAAGGTTTTTGTTTAAGGAATTATTAATATAGATTGTTTGGCGTGCTATTGTATACTCTACCTTTTTTTAAATAAACGTACTTTCCATGAACGGGTTTTCTTTTTATGAATAACTTTACCTAACAAAAAATTTTCCCCCACATAATCGATGCACCCCAACTTTTCAAACTTGATTTTAGAATAAAATGTGCGACGATTATATGAGAAAACACGGTAATTTGGCTGCATCTCTGAGACAATGCATTATTATGAAGTATGGTCTGCGAATTGTGATTTTTCAGTTGAAATTGAATTCCAATCGAATTTCAAAAAAATTCATGAGTTTCAAATTTTTTTCAAATTGAATTTGAGAATATTTCTAAAAATAACAGATCATTAAAAATTTTAACATACCACC
This sequence comes from Bacillus rossius redtenbacheri, assembly GCF_032445375.1. Lineage (NCBI taxonomy): Eukaryota > Metazoa > Arthropoda > Insecta > Phasmatodea > Bacillidae > Bacillus > Bacillus rossius. Next base: position 250,253,555 of record NC_086330.1, read on the forward strand.
TTTGAAAAACTTGTCACATAATTCACAAGTCAAGTAACTAAAATTAAAGTGAGACTATATTGAAGAAGCACAACCAGATTCTCAAAAATTAAAATAAAATTAAAATAATTGTCTGTAGCACTAACATAAAATTACTGTATTTTGTAAATTTACAGACTGGCAATCATTAGTGTCTTTGAAAGTTTGACAGTTTTAGTTGGTTATTTTATAAAGTGGAACATGGCTACGCACATTATTTACAGTAAAACTTGTTTCCACTTTTCATGGGGTAAAAGTAAAAAAGTTTAAAAAGCGGGAAAGTGTAAATATAGGATATACCACAAAAAGTATCACAACATAAGGAAGTTTTACAAAAGAAAAATAACAAATTTACCGTTTTTATCGCTTAAGCATTGCACATTTTATTCTTAAGTTTGAAAATTAGGGGTGAGACCGTGGGTGCTACTATTATGCAAAAAAAAAAATAAGTAAAGTAATCCATAAAATCAAAACTTATTCAATGAAGAAACGGTTATTTAAAAAGTAGACTTTGCGAAAGCACGCGAAATAATTTAAATTAATGAGTGATGCGATAAAACCATTTTATTCAATGTAAAAAAAAAACGTAACAAGAACGTGATTTGTAACTATACGCATAACAATTGTGCTGGTTAACTCGGTTCCTGACAGAGCGCGCGCGTGCATGCAGTCTGCGAGCTATTGATATAAATCTTTGACTACGTGCACACGCTCTACACAACACAACTAAACTGGCGCTGCTTAAAATTTTTATAAGCTGTATAAAGCGACTCCCGAGACGTTACAAATGAAGTTAATAAATTTTAAAAAGTCTTTAAAACACGATTTACACATCAGATTACTTTGTAATAGAATTAATTAAGGTTAAAGCAGTTTTATCAGAACGAACGGCGTAAACTGTGTAAAGCAATAGGCGCGTTGTAAACAAGGGGCATTTATTGCATTACATCAAATGAGGTTAAAACAGGACAGAAATAAAATTGTTCAAATAACGGGAAAACGTAATAATGGGGGTTTCGCTGTATAATTTTTATAAGTGGAAGATGTGATCGTCCATTTACATTTCTTTTAAACATGGGGGGATGGCTTATATTAGTGTAGTATCCGGGCCAGATTTTGCAAGTCGAATTATTGTAAAATGAATTCGATTCGAATTGACAAATCGAATATCAAAAAATTCGAACTGAAATTCAGAAATTTCGAATATTCGCAAAACTAGTCACAAAAACTAGTGTAGAGAAAGATAGGCAGAAACTCAACACATGGGTCAAAAAGAACATTTCGGGTAACCCCTAGCACTGCTGTGGTCTACTTCATACTCCTTAAAGCATAATACAAGAAAGTGCTGTTTTGTTTTCATGTTATTAGCCAATTGAACACCTTTCATGTTGTGTTTTAAAAATGAAATTGGCGTATAAATAAAACCAAAAGATCTTGTCTCGTCCTATAACTCGTACACAGTAACTTTAAACAGCGTAGAGCATAAAAAAGTTAAGCGAGATAGTGCTAGAATTTTTGGGTGTTGCGGATTGTTATTACAATCCAATTGTATTTGTGGACCATCAGTGAAAAGGAGGAATTCAACAAAATGTCATGCATATAGTTTATAGATTGCCTCATTCAGAATGTTTAATCTGTATGTTTCATCTGTATGTTTCTGAGAGTTGTAGAGAAAGGTTTTCTGACAAACCTGAACAGTGGAACCAATTTAGTTCTGAATGTTCTATTCAGCAGTTTTTGTGATGATTTAGAGTCCCGGAAAATTCACAAATGCTAAATATTAGTTTATCTGCGATAAATGCTAATACAGTGCAACCTCAATTACGAGTACGGGATACTACGTGACCTTCGAAGTGACGACAGTTTTGTAATGCACCGTCGATTGGACTACGTGAATCATGCTAAATTAAAATGGATAGAGAGATTTAAATGGCATCTTCAAACAAGGAAAAATGCCCACTGTTAGGGGGGGAAAAACATTCACGTAGTATTAACACGAACTGATAAGCGCCTTTGTGTGTGTTGCTGGGTCTAAGAGTGTGTGTGTGTGACTTTCTCCCCCTCTACAAATGAACAAGGAAAGTGGCAGATACCCTTCCCTTCCCCTCCACTTTCCAACCCTCCGGTGTTATCCTTTCTCCTCTCCACTTACCACCCCTCCGGTGTTTTCCTTTCTCCTCTCCACTTACCTCCCCTCCCTGACCATCAAGGCGACAGTGACAGCTTTTTTTTTTTTTTTTTTTTTTTTGCTGCATCTCGGAGCGCGGTCATGAGTCAGACCATTTCATTCGCGATTAAAACAAAAACTGTTGCAGATACAAAAAACATCACAGAGACCTTTTATATTAGAAATTTAATTTGCTACAACTTTTATTCTACAGTCAAACCTCTCTGAAACGACCCCTCACGGTTCCCGGGAATAGGGTCTTAATAGATGTTTTCCGAAATTTTCAGTTGATTTCAAACCCCCCCCCCCCCCCCCCCCCCCCCCCCCCCAACCGCTACTCGCTCTCAGAAACCAGCCGTACAATGGCAGGATGCTGTCACTCACAATGCTAGACGGCTTTGCTTTAAACCCACTTCAACCTTCATGACAAGTCCGTCGCCCTACAGGCCACCTCTAAAGAAAATATGTCAAAAGACAGTTTATTTTTACTGGTTAGTTTACATGTATGTTTTCTGCTTGCCGTAGTTAAATACACTAGAACCCCGATGTCACGAACCCCGGGTTTAACGAAGCAGTGATTTTGCGAATACATTCTCGGGAACCGTCAAAAAATTGGACATTTTGACCAAACTTTGAAAATCAGAAAGAAAGAAAAACTGAAAGATCATTAAAATCTGTTAATTTTAACACACAGCATATTTTTGTGTCGGCTTTAATACTTCCAATAATGTTCATGTAAGAATAACAAAAAAAATGGGACATTTCCTTTAAAAAGGTAGGTTCTGCAACGCGAGTAGCCGCACACGAAGCTCGCCCGGCTGGCTGGCGGCAGCGGCTTCATGATGCATAAGCTCACCCCTCCCTCCCCTCGTTAACATTCTTCAAGGCTAGCTCATCCCTCCCAGACACATAAACCATCTAGTGTCCTCCCTTATGACACCCCAACTTCGCTCCCCTTTGAAAAACCTTCAGTGAGAAAATGCTCTTTTCACCCTCTCTTCTCCTGCAAAATTTGGCTATTATGAATGGGGTACTAAAGCGGTGAGGGAGAGTTAAGATCGTTATAAATATTTTCGGACCCCTCCCTCCCACCAAACACGCCCAAAAAAAAAGTATGTCAAAATATGTCACTTTTCACATCAAGTTCGAGTTCAGTCATCTCTGGCAAGGAATTTACAAGCTTTCAAAATTAAATATAAATGTATTTTAATACCAAGGGTCCTATGAAAAGGAATATACCAAATAAAATCAAGCTGCTGTCACCAAACAAAGCATAAAACGGCCCAATGTGTGGTCGCTTCGTTATTGCTCGCGCGAGAGGCGAGACGTGGAATGATAGAAGAAAGATAAATGCGGGGGAGACAGACCGCAGCTAGTGTGTTTCCTGCTTGGGGAATAAGTGGTGTAGCCTTTTAGTTTTTATGCTGGGTGAAGCGACCTTTTTCTGTCAACCCACGGGGAAAAGATAATTGCTTGAGCTGTCAAAATAAACATCGCTGCGGCAGTTAAACAAGTCGAGGCGGGCGTGCATCCAGTCGGTCGCTGTGTATATCTACTCGAAAAACATAACATCTCAATTCATAACAAGATTCCTTATAACCTACAGGTATTGCCGGATGTTTTCAGCCTGATCCATACAAGTTCTTTAGCCACGTTTTAAATGAAAATAACTGGCGGGCCAGTGTTGTGCCCTGTTTTGCGGACACATAAATCTTTTATCAATTTGCTGACAGTTTTAATATATTTTTACGCTCGTTAAAATCAAGCAGATAACGTGATTCGTGGAATGGGGGTTGTCAAGCGCTGACAGCGGTCGACAGGAAGTGGTATCTATTTTTAGATATTGTTACGGCAGTCGACTTACTCTTATCTGTGTCGACCGTAAAGATGGAAATGAAGGGAATATGTACATGAAATGATGATAATGAAATGAATCGTGAAGGATGATGGGGAAAGGGGATGGAAGTAAATCTACCGGGATCGTCTGTGTTCCTGATATCGTGACGGCCCTGTCATGAGTATCAGGTTCTGGGGGCGGTTCCACCACTCGTGTTTTTCCTTAAGCAGTCCTTAAGGTAGGGTGACGAGTTCCTATTTGCAAAACATTTTAAATAAAGAGGTTAAGGGTGAACGTTTCCACAAGAACATTTCCGCAGTTTCAACTAACAGTTTATTCAACACATAATCAATTCTCTACTTTCTGTGTCTTTAAAAGTACCTTCTATTACTAACACATAATTACTGAACCATAGTCGTGCCTATCAGGGATACTGTCGTTAATAAATAAACCGTGCTGTCGAGTAAGTCGACGGCCGTAACAATATACGCTGCCTCCGGCAGTTTAGCACTCTGCAAGAGATGCAGTAACACGCTACTCACCACAAGAAACTTATTTTCTGTCCGATTTTCTTCGGATTTTCAGCAATTTTTTCACGGTTCCTCGAAATCGGGTTGTAATAGAGAGGTGGTCGCAATAAATGGGGTCGCAACAAAAAGGTTTTACTGTATGTGTTTTTTTGCTATGAAGTACCATTTCCAAGATATTGTGCGAAATTAAGACATTCTGGGAATGTTGATGATTTTAACTATAATCTTATATATTTGGTTATTACGAGTACTCGTAGTTGTGAGGATTTTTCTCGCCATTATCAGCTCTCATAGTAGCATTCCACTGTACTGCCGTGAATGCACGAAAATCTTCCAAACACTGTTGCAGACCTTCCAACTCTCCCGATTTTGGCCGGAGACTTCGGATTTTGTAGGTTATATCCCGCCCTCCGGAGCTTTCATATAAATCTCCGGACTTTTGACTTATCCGCTATGTATTTCAATATTTTTTTGCGTCAAATGGTAAAAATAATAGCAATTATCGCAGGTAGTTAGTTCTGTGGACTCGATATGTAGAGACCCCAAAAAATGGTGAACAAATTATGCCATTGGCGGTGTAAAAAAAACCTCATAGCGGTTCATATAAATGAGGAAAGCAGTGTTTACGAATATTTTATATTGTAGATAAAAATACAATTATAAATAGCTGTTTAATTTTGTATGTGAAAATCTGCTTAACATAAATGGAAAAAAAGTAAAAACATCAAGTGATTCATTCGATTAAACATTGTTATACTTTTTGATTACAATACTTTACATATATGTACCATGGTACTACTCATCTAAAGAAAATACTTATTCTCACATGGAACTTTGGTACAGTTTTAAGACCTGTTTTGTATGTCAGTATTTTATATACATTTCAAAGTTTGTCTTATTTTGCAACAAAAAAAACAGTTGTAAACTAAATAACACAGGCTTTACAAAGACTAAACATGTCTTAACAAAGTAAAACCATTCAAGATATTCCATTAAAAATTCTAAGTTACAATACACAGTATTTCAATATCAAAATTCAATTATAGTCTCTCTCACTGTACATACTAGAAATTCTCCTCTGCAGGCAAGTTTTGTTAGTACACAAATGTGTAACACTACAGTTACCATAGTCACAGGCACTACAAAGTAGCAGACTCTGCCTTACTACCAAAAAATCAAGTGAAAAGAATTTCTAGATTTTCAGCCTTTAAATTTGTTCTACGGTCTGCTAAAATGTGTGAGTATGCTGAAAATGCCCTTTCACTGTCTGCATTTGGAGATGGGATCCACAGTGGAGGAACACAGTGCTGAACAAATTCACTATGTTGGACTTGCATGTTCAACAAAACACTGACAACATCAACAGGCTGTATTTCAGCCAAAAGTTGTGAAACCTGATATTGGTAAGCCAAGCCAAGTAGCCTTCCAAAAATTTTGTCTGGGAAAGTTGGCAAAGAATAGGAATCTTCTTTGCACTTGACTTGTACAGTTTTTCATCAACAACATTGTTCGAAACATTACTGGGGTGAAAATGTTTGCTGATGTGCAGAATGAAGTCTTTACCTGAATCCCGATTCATCAAATTGGAAAGCTTGGTGACACATTTCAGTCCTACACTAACAAGATTTTCACGAAGTGAATGCTGCTTCACTTGAGTTGACAATTTTGCTATGCTTGTGCAAGTATCTTCCCCTAGGATTCCCCTGCTAATCAGAGTGAATGTATTTTTAAGGTCCATTAGTATGGGGTACACTTGATGTGAAAAGGCATAATTTGCACCTTCTGAGAGTACTATTGAATCAATTGTTTTAATGCAATGTTCAATTAGAAAAACTGATGAGCACTTGATTACAGCCACATCATCTTGAGAGAGATTTTTGAAATACACAATAGCACTACTTCCTTCTTCTGCAGACAAAAACTCCACCAAATCATCCACATGTTCACCTACATAATTGGCAGATTTATACCATGAAGTCCACCTCGTCATTATTGGAAGTGGAAACAGGACGTGTTTTGTTTCATCCTCAGGGTACTTGTCCTTCAAGAAAGACGTGTACCTGTGCTTCCTTTTTCTTGCATTGACAAATGCATGCTTTGCATTTGCAACACACCTGTTCAGTTCAGTTAGGTTGGCACTCCACAAACTAGCAATAATGTTGAGCTTGTGGGCCCAACATTGGACATGCACCATGCCATCCATCACTGAAGACACACTTCAGTGAAGTCACACAAGTTGTCATGTACTTGGCCGAGTCAGTTATCACACCTACAACATTTTCAAATTTTATTCCAAGCTCTGCCACAATTGACAAAATAGCTCTCGAACACTCAGATCCAGTTGCAGCTGTCAACTCTTTCACACCACCCACATACATAAGAGGAACCGAACTACAACGTAACACTCTAATCAAAACCACAAATATACATCGGCCCACTTTGTCTGTCGTTTCATCACACAATAATACAATCTGTTTGTCTTCTACAGCGTGCTTTACTGCTTCCTTATTTGTCTGGCCAATTTTTGGGACATATGTTTCTCTGAGCGTGTTGGCTGATGGCAAATCCCCTGCACCTAAAATGTAAACATAAATTACAATATACTTATAAATAGGTAGCATTTATCAGGTTAGCACTGAAAATATTAATGGGCTAATTTACTCAAAACAATTCTTAGCCAAACCTAACCTAACCTTTTCAAGATTACTGCTGATTGCAGAGTCAAACCATCAATCGATCAGTCAACAAATATCTTGTGGTGTGCTCACCATTTCACAATGCAATCCATCCTATTTATGTGTTTGTTAATCTGAGGTGCTTGTATATTTAATTGAAGTAAAGGTAAGTTACACCTAGAGGTAAGTTAATAATATTGTAGGCTTACATATGCTTATTTACTTTTATTAGAGATAAATTGATAAATAAGTAAATAAATAAGGCTAACCTTCAACATGGGTGTTCAACCATTCCCTCATAGCTGGATGATCAGCTTTTTCCAAAGGAATGTTAGATTCCAGCATCATATTAACAAAATCAGAAACAAATTCTTGTTTCTGCACTTTCAGCTTGTTTGCTTTTTTCACGGTGTCGCTTATCGAAATTTGTTTAAACACTGTAGAATTTGCCTGACAAAATAATTGTTTTTTTCTTTTGTGTGTGTCATTTGCCACATGCTTTTTGCATGTGTCTGCGTGTCCAATCAACCCGCACGTTGCAGAACTTGCACATCATAATTTTTTCCCGCTGATCAAAAATATAAAAACCATCCGATTTCATCTCTCTTTCGCGATCAAATATTGTCAAATTTTTCGGCATCTTAGCCTTAACTACAATTGTATAACTAAACTCACAAAATGTGGCGACGGTATATGTAAACACTCATAGATTTGTGCACGCAAATATGACTGCCATGTTAGCTTTATGCGATTAAAGTAGAAGGTTAGAAAAATCGACACCAGTGCCCCTAGCGGCAGAAATGACGTTTTTATAAACACGAAAACTGTGGACAGTCAATATTGTTATGTTGGTAGTGTGCACATATTGATTGTTGACATTTGTTACATTTTTATTTCATTTGCGATGGCAATATTTACTGCTTGTAAACAGAGTAATAAAAATACCTACGTGGATTTCAGTAACGTGTCAAAACGAAGATAATATCACGGTGCTAGTCTTTCAGTCTGTGTTTATTTCATGCCTATGTTTATTATGGCGTAAATAAATATAACTTGCGACATAAGGACATCTTTTTGTGCGAAAATTCGTGAATTTTGCGACTGTTGAAATCAAAGGAAAGTCGCAAAATTCGTTTAAAGTATCAAATTTTCGCGTTTTTTCGTGAATTTCGCGCTTCACCATTTTCCGTGGTCTCTATCGATATGCTACGATTATCGTGTCACGTGAATGAATCGAAATAGTTTTGTCAGCTGTTATTCTATTGTGTTCAGTCGATTTCTATGTGAAATGCGTTGTTCGAAATTTTAAAATCTCTAGAAAATATGAAACTGTTTACCAACATGCATTTTCAGAAGAGTTTCCGTGTATCAAAGGATCTCGGAAAGGTGCTACATATGCTTTCTGTTGCTTTGTGGGTGTGATTTTTCTGTGGCACATGGCGGTAGACACAATGTTATCAAACATATGGAAACAAAAAAAACACAAAGAAAGTGCAGTGTGCGTTGAAAGTAATCGCAAGTTGAATTTTTATGTTCAAGAAAATGATTGTGAGAGTGTTACACGTGCGGAGTGTTTGTTTACTTTGTTTATCATCAAACATAACCTCCCATTTAGCTGTGCTGATCATGCCGGGCCGTTGTTTAGGATTATGTTCCTGAACAGCCAGATAGCCAAAAAATACGGGTGTGCCCGAACAAAAACATCAGCAATTGTGTGTGAAGTAGGCGTTAACGGAAAAAAGACAACTGTCAAAATTCTTAAAAATACATTGTCTCTACGGACGGTAGCAACAAAAGTGATGCTAAACTGTACCCTATTGTAGTCACTTTTTACAGCAAAGACTCTCAACAAATGAAAACTTTGAAACTTTGTACTGTCTGTCCCTTCATTAGAAGGTGATGCGACTGGTAAAAACATTGGCAATCTTGTACTCACCACCCTCAAATTTTGTGATATCCCATTGTTGGATTGTTTGTTTGGCCCTAAGTGCAGACAATGCACCTGTAATGTTGGGAATGAAGAATGGTGTTGTGGCTCTTAAAAACTGATATACCAAATCTCATAGTAATAGGTTGTCCATGCCACTTAATAAATTTAGTTGCTGAAAAGGGAGCAGCATGCCTTCCTGTCAAAATAGATGAATATTTGATCGACATTTATTATTATTATTTTGATAAAAGTGCGAAAAGGAAAGAACATTTGAAGCATTTCCAGGAATTGCATAACAGAAGTTAGAAAGATTTTGAAATGTGAGTACAAGTTGGCTGTCTCTTGGTAGGTGTTTAAGTAGATTGTTGCAGCAGTGGCAATCTCTTGCAAGTTTTTTTTAGAACTGAAGTTTGTGGTTAGAAGGATTCCCGCGTTGGTGATTTACAAACTTCCAAAATTCCCAAACTTGTTCATAATCAAGTTACTAGCAAAGTTTCAAACTCTGTTCAAGACTCAGACAAAGGTTCTGGAATAAGTAAGTCTGCAGTTTCATCCAGTTCAAAACGAAGCTTAGAGACACAAATTTGTACTAGCAAACACAAAAAACCGAAACAAAAAGACACTCCAGTAAGTTGCAGTCTGTCGCGGGAAGAAAGGTTATTTATGTTTATTTCTTCAGAACTGAATAAGGCGTTTTGCTTATTTATTTCAAATACTATACCAGCATTTGAATCACCAAATTTGCTTCTCCAGTCCAGTGTGCCTCAGATTCATGTGCTAAGATCATGTTTACGTAGTATGCTACAGAACATAATGTCTAAATTTGTTAACCCAGCAGCAGTCAAATGTGCATCGTCAATTTTAAATGTTGACTACCATAGCAAAGACAATCAGAAAAATGACTCTGATATAATAGTGGGCAGTGCGACGACCAAAGTTGTGGCAACACTAAAACAAGAAGAGAAGTTGATTTTCTTTGATTCTGTAAGAAAATATTTTTCGGCAAGCTGTGATTATATGGTACATAAATTTCCATTTAAATGTGATATGATTAATGCTGAAGTTACAAATATTGAATCAATTTGTAGTGCTTCATTTTCAAGCTTGCTATGTTTTGTGGGAAATTTTCCTACAATTCTTGCTTCTACTGAACAAGATTTGGATGAAGAATTAGATGCATTTCAGGCCCAATTTTGTAATTTTCAACTTGAGCCAGAATTACCACACGACATCAAGAATGAAGAAAGAATAGATGTTAAGTGGTCAATGGTGGGTCAGATGAAAGCTGGGACATTAAAATATAACAAATTATCCAGAGTAATGTTTGCTATGTTGACAATCCCATACAGTAACGCATCTTGTGAGAGAGTATTTAGCCAGGTTACTAAAACACACACACAGTTCAGGTCAGCACTTAGCGAAGAAACCCTGGAATGTCTTCTGACAGCAAAATCCACCCAAATGGGAAAATATTTTCAACAAAAGTTTGATACTTCATTTCTCAAGACTGCAAAATCAGCTACAACATCAAGGAATCAGCAGCATTAAGGTAGTATCACAAAGGTTCACTATAATTTAACTGTTTTCTTGGATTGTAATTCTATAGTTTATTAATGTTTTTTTAGATATAAAGAGGTTAATTTATTTGTCTTTTGCTATAAATTGCTGGTTGGTCTTCTAATCATTGTATGAATCACACTCGATAGCCTTTTTATGGTGTTGTGTAAAATGTCTCAAATTTCAAAGTTGGACAACTAAAATTTTAGCGTGTATGTTGGAGAGGAGGTGACGAACCTCCTGATTTTTCAGTTTGGGAAGTTGGAAGGTCTGTTGTTGAAGATGGCAATACCGCATGTAAAGATAGCTTCTTGGTTTTAAACTGTTTCCAAGCAGTACAGGGTGAGTGCTACAGCTGCAGTATACCTGCTGATGGTCCAGCGGTAGCCAGCCAGCAAGCCAAGTGTGTATAGGTATGTTAGTAACCGATAAGAAGGGTGAAGAGATAGAGAGGGAACAATCAAGCCGAGTCGGCCCAGTCAGCAAGTGTGTTTGTGTGGGTAAGAGATTATTAGAAAGAAGAGGAGAGGTAGAGAGAGTCTGAGCCCAGCCTGCTTGTGTGTGTGTGTGTGTGTGTGAGCAAGAGGAAGTCGCCAAGGTCAACTGGTACAGTCTGTTCACACCAGCAATACCCCTCGCGTGTCTCATGGGGAAAGGTTATACGGGGAGTTCCGTTGCAGAGTTTTCTTTGCAAATCGTGTTCCACAAGTTAAACGTGGTGTATCCCTAATTAAATTTAATCAAAATGATGCCACGTGGCAAAGTTTCAATTCACAATCGTGCTAATGAATTCAAACATGAAAATTTTTTTGTCAGTGACAGTACAATATTAATGTGTGGTGTTTGTAATACACGTCTGGAATGGGGGGAAAAAAAGACGGTCTGGACAAACATGATAAATCCAGTATGCATGTTAGAAGAAAACTTGAACAAGAAAAACTGATAGCGGAAAAGGGAGAGATGTCCAAGCGCCAAGCAACAGTCCTTGGAATATTCTAAAACAAAAAGTGTGTGAAGATTCAGAAGAGTATCTTTGTTGAATATATGGTAAAGATGTGTATGCAGGCAAACATACCATTAGAAAAAATGGACCACCCTGCAGTTCGAAATTATTTGGAAAAGTATGTATGTAAGAGGTTCTGGTGATTTACCTGGGGCAGACACTCTCAGAAGGGAGTGTATGTGCAAAATATGTGCTGAAGAAAAAGAACGACTTAAGCAATTGATTTCAGGAAAGGACATATATGTTTTTGTAGATGAAACTTCGGACAGTCGTGGGCGTTGTGTTTTTGTTATACCTTTGTTATACCAAGATCAGCATGTGTACTTGGCCATGTGTTGCTTTCTTGACTCAGCAAACGGCACCACGTGCAGTCAGGCAATACTGAAATCATTAAACCAGTATGGTTTAAGGCCTTGAAAATGTTCTAGGTCTTGTGTCAGATTCGGCAAGGTACATGAGTACCTGTTTTGCAGCCCTGCAGATAGTTTTAGGTGACCACACTATTCACTTCCAGTGTTGGGCACATAAAGTGAACCTCGTGGGTGATGTTTTCATGTGCCAGTTTAGTGATGTGAATTTTCTGGTTGTTGATGTGAAGATGGCATTTCTACATGGTAGGAAAATTAAGAGTGCATACATTTTATTCTTGCAAGAAAACTACCCAGAACTGACTGCAAAGCTTTTCCCAAGCCCAGTGGTAACAAGGTGGAATTCTTGGTTTATGGCTGTTATCTATTTATCTGAGTACATTGAACCACTTCTTCAGTTCTTGAACCAGTGGGAACCTCAGAATGCCAGTGTAAAGTTGGTGTGCCAGAAGTTGTCTGGAGGCCAGTTTTCTGTACTTAACATCAAGTGCAAATTCGTGAGCGAAGCTATATCCAACTGTTGTACGAAAAGTGCTATGAAACTAACATCACATATGGCTCCATCTCCAGCAAACAACTTCTATGGAACAACAGGTGAACTGTTCAACCCTGCCTAAGCAGGTCAACAAGTAGAAGTGAACTGTAGTAAGTTGGTTTTTTGCAAGAATAAGCTCCCGCCATTTTCAAAGATCAGCAGTGATCAATTTGTGGATGGTTATCTGTACTTCCACAAACAGTTGAAAGAACGTGTGCATGAAGGAAACCACATTGACATGCCTCAAATTCTTCTTGCCGTTTCTCTCACAAAACCAGTGTTTGGAGCAGCTGCCCTCAAAACCATCTGGGCACCTGTGAGCAGTGTTGATGCAGAGAGGTGCTTAAGCTCATACAAAGTTGTTTTGAGTGATCGCAGAACATATTTAAAAGAAGAAATTGTTGAAATGTTTAATATTTAGATGTGTGACATGTTTTAAATTTTTTTTAAATATATTAGTGATGGGTCAATTACTGTTTTTCCCAGGTTCTTGGTTCGGTATCGGTTCTTAAAAATCGGTTCTCTGTCCTCGGTTCTGACTTCAAAAATAAAATAAACATTATTCATACATTATTTATGAGGTGTTTCAAGTAATAAACTATTTATTGTTTCGGCTACAAAGAAGCACTAAAAAGCCTGTATCTAGATTTCCATCTTCAGCAATTTATTGTTTATAACACTGAAAAATAATAATTTATTTGTATTGTTTTTTCCTCGATGTTTTTGTTTTATGCTTACAAAGAAATGCATTGGCATAATTTTTGTCTTTAAAGAGGCTATCAAAACAAATTAAAAGGTTTAGTACAGTTTTCAAGCTACAGCAAACACACCAACCTAGTGCAAATGTAATATGTATTAGTGAAAAATAATTCTAAATAATATAGAGAACCTTTAATAAAACTAAAATTTACTATATATATTAATCTAGCAATTATCTCAAGAAAGCTACATACACCCTCCTTTAAAACATAGGAATAAAAAGAAAATATTATATTAATGGAAATAAATTAAATTGATGGTGAACTTTCAAAGTATTAAAATAATAAATTGTCTACATCGAATTCAGTTTGTTTGCATTCAAGTCAATTACTGCCACACTTCTGATGACATTTCTTACACAATTTGTACTTTTTTGCCGGAATAATTATACATTACAAGTGTCAACAAGCATTTTGTTTGTCCAGTCAATAGTAAAATACCTCTACCATCCATACACCACTTTGCAAAAAAAAAAACATCTTTTTATCGCGTGTCTGCGGGATCTTTGTCAACGCTATTACCACTAAAAACAGACGTGCCACTTTTAAAGCAATTCCGTTTGCCTAAAAGAGAAAGTTATTAGCCATTCCGCTAGATGGCTGCAGATACAGTGCACTTAACACTCCACAGCACTGCACAAATAGCATAAAATGTTAGAATGCCGAAAATTATTACGGAAATATTTGAAATCAATCATCAATCCTATTAAAAAAATTAATATACTTTTGCACTTTTAATTGTTCTTTGTACACCAGTCACTTATACTTACGTGTCAACGACTCAATTAGCTGCCTATTTTAAAAACCGTTCAAAAAAACATGGCGTCTTTCTGTTCTCATCTTTCTGCTGCGGCACGTTATACAGTTGCACACATCTATGAACTACTTCTATGGCACCTTCAACTGTTATGTTTTGATTGTAAAACGTACTTTGTTTACAGATGTGATGAGAACATTAAATATTTTCACGTGTTTTATAGTTAGAGATGAATATTATTCTACAGAAGTCCAAAAAAATAATTCATAAGGGAATTGGATATGAGTTGAGCCATTTCATGCTGCAGTTAAGTTGTAGTGAAGGACTATTTTCGTAAAGGGTTTTGCTATACTACCGGTACCGGCACCGACATTTTAGCTGCGGTTCTCGGTGCCAGTTAAAATGCTGAGAACCGTAGGAACCGAGAACCGGTACCGACCCATCCCTAAAATATATATATATATAGTCGTTTTTTTTTTTTAATGCTACAAAGGGCTATATTTCACTTTTTAAAATACTACAAAATGGCAATTTTCCGGGACTCTAATGATGAATTGGATGACTCACGCGACAGGAAGCAGATACAGCTTAACAGCGCAGTTCACTTGGCTTTACACGCACTGCTGAGATACTTTAATTAAACAATTCTTACTCGTAACATATTTATTAAAAACCAACTCTTGCCAATATTTGATATTAACGTACGTTGGAAATGTTTTTTAAAATGTTCAACCCCTTGGGACAGCTCTTTTTTACCTTCTGCAGCATCTGCTACTTTGAATTTATTGCACATAGTGCAATGTTAATTTTTTTTAGCCAAAATGGAAAAAAAATGAGTGTCTACATTTTATTAAACAAATAATGTGCATAAAATGAGCGACCACTGTAGTTAAATACGGTAGTTGACCAGTAGTTCTCCATATTAAAGAGAGGTTATATTAGGTACGTTATAAATAGCGTCAAATTGTGAGAACAATAAGTAAAGTTGGGATAACTGTGTTAAGAATACTGTGAAGTATATGTATTTAAATTGTAGCTGATCTAACATAACCTCCTAACCACTTGAAAAGGTGAACTACTTTTTAACACACACTTGGGGCATTCCATATAAAATCAACCAATAAACTACTAATTTTAAAACTTGAGGTTTTCAACAATTATCAAATTTTGTGATTGTGTTCTACTCATCATTATTGGAATACCATCATGATACTTTGTACCCTACTTACTAAGATTTTTGGTATAAAATATATTTTTTCGTCAAAATTAAAATTTCCTATTTTGTTTTTAATAAGAAACATTTATTGGGTTCTTTGGAAAAAATTTAAAATGATGTGATACACTTGTTATATGTAAAATTAAAGCGAATGGTTCAAATTTGAGTCACATGCTTTTTTTAAATATATCAAAATGTTCCTGCAAACTTTTTTTTTTAATTTATAACTTAAAAACCAAATGCGATAAATATTCAAACTTTTAATTTTTTTATCTGCTAATCTCATACTATCTCATAAAAAATCAAAGATCTGAGACATGCATTTTTATTTCACAGAATACAGAACCAATTTTTTTTCCCGAGGCTTCAAGGGCTTTCACGTCATCTGAGTTTTCTAAAATCTAATGGGAATAAAAACCTCAATTTTAAAAGAAATTATGATTGGGTATAATAACAAACAACTTGTAAGCTTTGTTGACTTTGCCTCATCCTCTTCATTAGTTCTGCTACAATCATGTAGGTTTTTTAAACAATACTCATTTATCAAAGTATTTTTGTACTTCCTCGAAATGGGGTCATAATAGAGGTGGGCTTAATAAATATCGTAGCAATGGGGTTTTGTATTATTATTTAAAAATAAATAACTTGAACACTATATGTCTTAAAATAAAATCATTTGTGATGGAGCAATTTTTGTCTACTATGAGATTTTTCTCATTGACATTAAGTGAATGCCAGCCAATTTGCTGTGATGCTAATGAATTTCTTCACCTGAATGTGTAGTCAGAATGTAGAGATGTGACATACTGAGCAATGGCGTTGGCAAGCAGCCTGTACGCAGAGTGAGGGTGAGTGGCTTCCACACAACAGTCATGTTTGCCACAGCTGGTGTTGTTCCTGCCAGCGCTGTGCCGCAAGATGGGTGTGCCGTACTGCATCGTGAAGGGCAAGGCACGTCTCGGGCTGCTGACTCGGCGCAAGACCTGCACTGCCATCGCGCTCACCCAGGTATTCAGCTCCACTTAATATTAACTAAAGAGTTTATATTTGTATTTACATATATACATTTATATGTGTAAATATATATATATATACACATCTTAAGTTAATTAAATTTTCTTCCTAACACAATTTAAGTTATAATGTTTTTCAGTGGACTCATACTTATATTTTAAAAGAGGTGGGTCATTCCACGCCAAATCATCCAACAAAATATTATTTGTAACCCACCCGTCTCAGAATTAGATTAAACTTGGTGTACTTTATCTATGTATCATTTTATGAACACACATGAATTTTTATAACATTTAATCTAACCATTTCTGAGCTACAGGCACTTAAAGCTGGGCCTGCTTGTAGTAAAATGTGTAGGTATTTCCTGAAACCCCCCAGACTGACAGTTTTTCTCATTTTTTCCCCTCATAATCACAATTATGCACCGATTCAGTTGAAAATTTTGTAGTCTACTAAGAATTTAATGCATATCCTGTTGATGTATTGCAATTAGTGTTTTAATATCACCATCATAGTCAAAATTTACTTTAAAGTTACTGTATTTACTCGCATAATGTCCACAGTAATTTTGCAACATTTTTGAGAGAGAAAAATGGGGTGCGGACATTATGAGGTGAAATCCGGAAAAAAAAAAATTTTCATCAAAATTTTACATGTTCTGTGTAGAGTAAAAAAATTGTTCTCTCGTAATTAGTTTACTAGTACCCTGATTTTACGTATGCTCACAGTTCCGCAGATTGCATTAGTAAACTCGCTGCTTTGTATAATTGGCACCCTTCCCTTGGCCCAGTTGAAAAATATTAACGGCGGCACACTACTTCGCAGAGCGCTGGTGACTGGCAGCGGGCGTGAGAAATGTGACAGGTGTCGAGATAATTTGGTGCCGGCGATTAGTGGAAGACGCCACTCATTTTTTTTTTCTTCTCTCACTCGCGTGTGCGCTCTTATGTTCAGAAGCCGCAGCCAGCCTACACAAAATAAACGCTTTGCGTGAAAACATATTTTTTTAACACTGGGTGCTACCTGTTTAAATACTTGCCCTTTCACCAATGCTGGCCATTTTAAGCGGTTTTCAACAACACCAAAAAAAAATATTTAACACTAATATAAAATAAAAATACCAACTTAGTAATATATTTTAAAACCTTAGCTCTAAATATTTCAGTTTTTATGAAAATAAAAATTTGAAAATAACACTTTGATTTTAAATACATAATTTAATTTGAACCAAAGCAAAAATTATTTCGAAACAATTGATATAAATGTTAATTAAACATACTCAGAATTAAGTTTGAGTGATTCTAGAATATATTTTTTTTATTTGACACCCAAAAATCATGTATGTGAAAGTTAAGTTTTTTTGAAAAATTCCTACTGCATAATTTATAGTGATTTTATTGATGAATTTGATCTCCAAACTAGTAATTTTACTATACACAAGTGAATAAATTAAAAAAACATACAATTATGTTAGGTAGTTTTTCTTTGCATGGAAAACCTCGAAACATGGTGTTACACAAAAAGCAAAATTGCAGACACTGCACTGTTACGAGGTATCCTTCCTTCTTGCTTTTCCAGTATATTTCATACCTTTTTCTGCACAAACTTTACATCTTCTTTGGGCTTTCTTTTTCCCTGGAGCAATGGGAATCCTTTCTAGAAAGTATTTTTCCTGAAAGACGGGAAAGCTGAGTCCCACTTGCTCCAGGATGAGATGGTTCTTCCACTACAACTGCTAAGTCGCTGCAGACTTTCTTCAAAAACTCAGTCAGAGAGACAGGAGAATGGTCACTTGCTATTTGATTGTACAAGATGCACGCATTTGATACACACATCAGTATCATATGGAAAGCCAGCGTGCGCCACCATTTTACTGTTCTGTGCTCAAACACACCGTATGACATTCTCTGGTCTGACAAGTCTACACCAAAAAATTTTTTGTTGTAGTTTACTACAGCTGCTGGCTTGGTAACTTCATGACCTCGTTTGTTTGTAAATGTCACCATTTCTGCTGTATGTCGAGTACTGATCATGTACACCTCACGTTTATCCTTCCAACATGCCAAAATATTGCCCTTACGGTGGTAAATTTGCTCTCCACATTGAAGTTTTGGGTTGCGAAGTACTTTTGGCATCCTCTACTGTTTTTTTGCACAGTCCCAACTAAAGCTGTTTTAATATTCTCCAATTCTGTGGCGAGAGTTGGGCTAGTGTAATATCTGTGTAGTCACAAGAAACATATTGGAGATGTGTGGTGAAGTTATGTTAGTGATGATCAAATAGAGCCAATCCTATGAGGTAATGATTCGAGCCTATTGACTGAAAACAGGTCCATGGGTGTACTCGTAGAGCAGAACTTGGAACATGCGTGTGACCAATGTGTTTGGTTGCAGGTAGACGCAGGGGATCGCGCAAGCTTCACAAAGGTGCTGGAAGCAGTCAAGACCAACTTCAACGAGCGGTATGACGAGATCAAGAGGCACTGGGGCGGTGGGCTGCTGGGCTCTAAGTCTGCTGCTCGCATCGCCAAGATCGAGAAGGCAAAGGCTCGCGAGCTGGCCCAGAAGCAGGGCTAGGGTCAACCCTTTCTCTTTTGCAATAAAGTTACTGAAGTACCTGTCATGTCTCTTTCTGGCTACACCCTTCTCCTAAATCAGGGGTTCCCAAACTGTGCACCGATGCACTCCTGTTTATTCTTCTTTGGAATCTAAATTTATATTCACAATAAAGAATAAAAAATTTAAATGGTGCACTCATGCTCAGGTTGTACAGTACAACCCGGTTATAACATTCCCGTTTTTAACATTTTCCCGCCTATAACACCATTTTTTCATGGTCCCGTCATTTCTCCATTTATCACAATGCTTTAATTTCCCGCCTGTAACAATATTAAAATTTCTACATTCCCGCCTTTAACGTTCAAATTTGCTTTGATAACTGCCACAATTTGCAGTATCCCTTCCTTCAAAGTCATAATTTAGAGCGAAACCATAGCTAGAAAATACAGCACGCATATACAAACATCAGATGTTTACATTTGAGTATTTCACCATAGACGTGGTACACACGCACTCCACAACTTGCACCGGATCGACTATCAATATGGCGTCCTGTTCGCTCTTATTGGCCTATGACTTGTTCCTTTATACTTATGATGCACATTTTGTGCACTGATACATGGTCGGAAACAGTGCTACTATAGTCTATGGTGCTGGTTTTTGTTTCAAAGGTTTAACACCTTGAGATGGTTAACTGTTCTATGGATATATTCACGGCTTTTGTTTGTGGTTAACCTTTACCGTAATTATTTTTTTTTTTTTTTTTTTACTTATTGTAGTCACGGTCATATTTAATTAAAATACGCCGTATTGAAATTTTATTCAGGTTTTTGTACGGTTATGATGGCCGATAAATATAAGCGAAAATATATTCTGTAGCTGAAAAAATTCAGTTTATTAACCAAGTGGACAGGAACCCCAACAAAACGTGTGTTGTGATTGCAGAAGAGTTGAATATTTCTGTTTCGACTCTGAACTGTATCGTACAAAACATTTTTTTTTCTTTAGCATATTATTAGGTATTATCTATAAATAAAATTAACCAATTTTCCACTCTATTGCTGTACTTAGTGTAATACTCCTGTATTTTGTGTTGTTTTACCTATACTTTTTAATTTAATCAATCCACGTGTAATTTTTACAAAGTGAAGATGATTTCCTGCTTATAACATTTTTTTATGTTGGTCCCTTGGAGAATGTTATAACAGGGTTGTACTGTATTTGGAAATGGGATTTTACAATTAGTTTGTAGGTTTGCACCCCTACCTAACTGCTCGTGTGTTCAGCAGATGCCAGCATTGTTAATCAGTTTGAGTACATTGCCTGGAGCTTGCAAAGTGTTCTATAAAAACTTTAATCTGTTCAGCTGATTTTCGGTAGAATCTTACTTCTGAGTACACCAAACCCTCACTTATTAAAACTAATGCATTACTCAAAATAGTGTATTCTGAAGCAATAGTGACCATAAATAAAGAGGTTAATTTTCTTGATTCTGTTCCAAAATGTGTAGGAAAATATTCTTCACGTAATATAAATGTGTGGAAAATACTCGATTAATGTCACACCATTTATCTTTATAAGCCTACCATTGTTCTACTGTGATTTATTATTCATTACACCATTCATTTAACAACCTTTTACATGTGAGTTATCTATTCATTTCTGTTCAGGTATCTAATGTCAAATATATTCCCACTAGTACAACCATCAGACTTTATAAACTTTTGATAGTCCTTATTTACGATATGTACGATTGTGTGCACAGTTAATAACTTGCGTAAAACTAAAGTGCGACCAACATAGCTGTGGCCTTCATGACATTCTGCACGCTGTAATACTTATAGTTTTGTCTCAAATACTTGAATACTATGCATTACGCTCTCGAGTTAGCCCTGCCACTGGCTAGACTACAAGTTCATCACGGCTCGGTCTGTGGCCGGCACTTGTGCGACGTAAAAGCATTTAGTCCTTTACACCCAACAGCCGCAACTGAACTTGCTATAGTTAATGTTTGTATAACTAACTGTATTCCACAGTACATCTGTTGTTTACCGAGATTAAACAGACATATGGTGTCATGCTCAATTTTTTTTGCGAGAGGATATTTCGTACAAACTTAAGTTTACAGATTTACTATTCAAGACTGAGACAGTAAAATTAACATCGTGCTAAATGAATTATTCATGGTTGATACAGGACTAGAAAACCGGGAAATGTCAGGGAAATTAAAATGGTCAGGGAATTACGGGAAATGTCAGGGAAAATTCTACGAATTCTGGAAATTTTAAAGTTGCGTATAATTCAAACAAAGCTTTGTTTTGATGCGCTCGTACCGCTACCGAATGACTCTGCTAAAAGGCTGCTGCTTAAGGCACACGTTAACTGCAACTTTATTTTACTTGGTCTACAATTGTCCGTTGCAATAGGCCGTTACACCCACCTACCATAACTTCTGGCCAATCCAGGCACTCGTTTGTTCACTAGCGAAGCCAGACCTTCATTTGTTCGTGTTTTGCTCCTTTTTAATTTGCCCTTGAGACTTTGTATTATGTTCCGTTCCATGCAGTGAACTACAGAACGGGCATGGCGTCGTTTATCTTTTAAAGGCTATTTCATACCTGCCAACCCTCCCGCTTTAGGCGGGAGACTCCCGATTTTATACCCTTTCTCCCGCCCTCCCGATTTGTCATTAAAATCTCCCGTTTTTTTGGTTCTGTTTCTCTTGAAGTTTTTAATGCAATAAATTTATAGAATTTATATGTTTGTACCATTATTCCGTACAATCATATAGTAACTATGGTTCGTACCATAACGTGTAGTTATTTTAATAGCCTAAATGCCCATAATTGTCGGCTAAAACTCTTGGTTAAGCGTACATCTAAGAAAGAAACGTAGTTATTTACGATAATTATGGGAGCTGTTTTGGTACACGTTCGTCATTGGTGTTTGTTAGCCAATCAGAAAAAGGTTTCATTTGTTTTCCAAGATGGCGTTTTTTGTAAACATTGTAAACTGTGTTTTTGGCGGTGTTGGTTTGAAATAAAGACGGACTGGATTAATAATGAGTTTGATACCACTGTTTACATTGGTGCCCAAATTCGCTTCGGTTTGTCAGCCGGCTATGTGTGAATTGTTTGTTTGTCCCCGAACAAATTTGCCTTTGTGCGCGTCTGTGCAGGGTGTCTACTGACCCTGGAAAAATCAGGGAATATTGTAATCAGGGAATTTTTGTTTGGTAGGTTGTAGTTGGCAATTTTTTTTTTGTTTATTGATCAGGTTGCATTAACGTAGCATCAAGTGTATCCCCTCCCATTTTTATGTTTGAATGGCAAATAATGAACAGTTCCCACGTCCATTTTCGGATTCGGAAGTGGCGTCAAATTACGTGATACAAACTGGTTCAAGCTGGTCTGTTATCCTGCTGACGTACGTGCTGTGGCATATGCTTCCCACGTTCAGATTATACGGACAGGTGCATTTAATTTTAAGTATCTATGAATGCTCCCATCGTAAATTGGGCATTTTTGTTAGCTTTGAAAATATGTATCACAGACACTTTTGGTGAAGATTCGCCATAATTGCTAGAAATTGGTAGCTGTGGGCTTCATACGGTCCATGGTGCTTTCAAAACTGGAATTTCTGCTACACAATGGGACATTGTTAGTTTTTTTGAGGCACAGTTACTTTTTGTTTAAGCATGTACCTGCATGGAGGGCAGATTACATTAGAATAACTGGATCAGAGCTTTTTCCCAAGAAATTTTGTGCAATCAGATGGTTAGAAAATACTGCAGTTGCTGAGCGTGCCATGAAAACGTTACCCCACCCAAATAAATTTGTTAGTGAAGTTTCTATTTCATCTGTCTCTTTCAATGTAGTGAAAAGTGCCCTTGAAGATAGTCTTCTAGAAGTAAAATTGACATTCTTCCACTCTTTAGCATCAGAGCTGGAATTGTTTCTTACAATGTTCCAAAGTGAAGCACCCATGGCACTTTTTCTCTATAATTCACTGTTAGACATTTTGTTAACTTTGGCAGGAAAGTTTGTGAAACCAGAGGTACTGAAGAGCTTTAGGGACAAACGCAATGTATCTCTATTGGATGTAGATAACTAGGAAAATCTATTGACTGCTAACAATATCAAGTTGGGTTATGCAGTACGCCATGCCATCAAGAAAGAGAAAGTACCAGAAAAGTCTGTCCTGTTACTGAAAAATGATGTTAGGACTTGTCCAAAGGTTATGGTAAAAATACTTCAAGACAAAATTCCCCTGAAGTACAAACATACCAAGGGAATTTCCTGCTTATGTCCGTCTGTGGCTTTAAATTCGGGTGTGAGGAAACAGCGTGTGAATTACAGTTTATAATGTTGTCTTCGAAACAGGTGGCTATCAGGACAAGAAGCTGATAACATTGAGTGATCATATCAGTTGGTTTGTTCCTCGCAAGATTCTGAAGCACTGTGGATGCTCATTCTTAAGGCACATACAATAGCTGCTAAAACAGGCCTTCTAAAGTTTGTGAGGATGATGTTGGTACTTTCCATGGAAATGCATAATTGGAAAGAGGATTTTCAGTGAATTATAATCTGCTGATTGAAAACTTGCAGGAAGAAACACTGATTACACAAAGACGAGTGTACGACTTAGTTCAACGTTCTGGAGGTGTAGAGCATGTTGATATCAACAAGTCCATGTTACGGTATGTAAGAAATGCTAGTTGTAGGCGTAAGGAAGCCCTGCAAACAAAACAAAAAGAAAAGGAAGCTGCAGACAAGAAGAAGGCAGAAAAAAGAAGAGTTGAAGAGGAGATCAAGGCATTGCAGTTTAAGGAGGCTCGAGTGTTGGATTTGGCTCGTTCTGAAGCAAGTGCAATAGACGCAAAAGTTGAGTCACTGCGAAATTGACGGGAGCTTCCTTTTACTAATGTTTTTTGCAAAAGTAATTGTGTGAAATATTTGTAGCAACATGTTTTATTTGCCATCAATTGAGTCACTTTGGCCACGTCTGGAAGAAGGTAATTTTTTTACTAATTTAAGTAAGTTGAAATGCTTTGAAACCCGTCAATGTATTGTTATGCAGTTTTTTCAGTTTCGTGGAATGTCGTAATTGTGTTAAAGAAAACCTGGAAAAATTCAGTTTTAGACCTGGAAAACCTGGAAAAATCAGGGAATTTAATTTACTAGATTTGGTAGACACCCTGCTGTGCTCACAGAGGAAGTGTAGAGGTAGCATTATAGTACAGTCTTCGAATTTATTCAACGGTGTAATCATAAAAATATTATTTTGTGGAAGCAGTTGCGTGATGAGTATTTTGTACGCGTTGTTTGGTTGTAGGCCTACTCCGCAATAAGGATTTAATAGAAATGGCGCTAAGTAAGCCTACAGTGAAGTATCTTGCAGTGAACAAGAAGACATTCAGTGACGAATTTCCGTGCATTTTGCAATTGAGGAAAGTTGAACATGCTGCATTTTGTTCTTTGTGTCGTGATTTTTAAGTCTCGCATGCCGGAAAGGGCAACATTGTGAAGCATATAAATACGAAGAAACATGCCGTCAATGCTAAATGCATATAGCATCAAATCAGAAATTAGACGTTTTTCGTGACACAAGTCTGAAAGAAGATATGTGACAAAACAGAGTGTTTGTTAACGTATTTTATTTTAGAACACAATTTGCCCATTGCTTGTGCTGATCATGCTGGTTAAAAATTTACAAAATAAACAAAAATTACTCGGGCCCCCCGCTTTATTGGGGGGAACAAGTATTTACTCCACTAAAAAAACCACCTGCTTTTGGACTGGCCAAAGTTGGCAGGTATGCTATTTTCACGTGGAATAAGGTGAGTACAAAGCTTATTACGTGAATTTAAAGGCGTTGTTTCAGGTGAAGTTAGTTTTTGATGCGATCATAAGAAAATAAATTGCATTTTGATAGAGACAATATCAATTCTCATTTTGAAAACTACCAAGCTGATACGAAAACACGTGGCTTTTGTGTGCGGTTATGTTGTTACATTTTTTCTGCCTATTTTTTGAAAACTAATTTTTTTTTTTCAATTGTTATTATCGTTGAGTTCTGTTGTGTGACACTTACATTGTGTATAAAAAAATATGCTTAACTGAACATTTTTTTCCCCAGAATCGTTATTTAACATTGTAAGAGTATTGGAGTATTGCATGTTGTAATGCTGCTTTTGTAATTCTCTAAGTAGGCCCGTTATATTGCTAGGTGTGAATTTGTAATAGTGTTTGTATTTGTGTAATAATATATTTTTTTAAGAATTCATAAACAATTTTTTAACCTAACCTGAAAATATTAATTAATATGTACTTTTTTTTTAGGTTACAGATGTCCAAGAAAACTACTTTTAAGGAGAATTGGCTCAAGGAGTCACAGTTTCAGCATATCAAACCCTCTGCTAAAAACATAAATTCTGCGTACTGCACTTTGTGCTACAAAAGTATTCAACTCAGCAATATGGGTCGAATAGCTCTCACCAGCCATGTCGAAGGAAAAAAACACATTCGCAATTCTGCCATCAAAATAACACAAAAAAAAACCTATTTTACCTCATGTTGAAATTTTTATATTACATTTAATCATATGCACGTTAATATTTATGGTATGTACTTCAAAAGAAAGTCAGGGAATTTTTCTCTTAAATTTCTGGAAAACAGGGAAAAGTCAGGGAATTCTAAGATTCTATTTCTGTAGCAACCATGTTATTGTAATTTGAAGGTGTGGTAAGTGAAGGATTGATGTACTTACAGGGACCACAAGTTTTTTGCTCAGTACTGAAAAATAGCATTAGGTATTATAAGATACAACATTTTTTTGAAAATCTGACATAAATTTAACTATTGGTATTTCTGCTAAACTGAAAATAATTTTTTTTTTTTTTTAATATCTTTAAAGATAATGTTCTGTCTTGCAAATCTTTCCTGACCACTTGAACATTTTCGGATTAAGAGATAAATTTGTTCAATTATTCAAGGCAGTCTTATAAGCATGGAATATATTTTGAAATGAGTAAGACTTCAAAACTACTCTCCAACTTTTCTTCTTTCCACTGGTCAGCTGCGTCTGTGTCTGCATCTCTATCTTATCCACACACAACGAAATGATATATACCGTATATACTCGTATATAGCGGCTATACACGGGGGGGGGGGGGGGAAGTTAGAGGGGGGAGCCGGGGAGGAGGAGTGGTAGTCGTTAACTGCCGGGTGATGTTTCTGGCCAGCCCCCACATACGCACAAGCGACGAGGCCTCTCTTTCACACAGACATGTGCACGCGCAAGCTCGCACATCATGGTCTCTTGTTTATTTTTAGACCTCCCCCCTCTACAGAAAGCCAGCGCAGCAGCTAGTAAAAAAAGGGAGAGAGAGAATGTTGTCACCAGTCCCCAGCCCACTTCGCTTCCTCGTCCCAGAAGCTACCTGTGAGTCATCTAGTCCTCGGCGCCAGCTTAGCAACAGTGACGGGAGTGGTGGTTAGTCCTGTCAACTGTCAAGGTTACTTGATGGTCATAGTCCCGTTCCTGCCTGCCTGCCTGCCACCCTCCCTTTACAGCGCTTCATTATCTTCCATCTACACAGCAGAGTTTAGCTTGCTCGTGTCGTTTCAGATGGTACAGTATGCCACAAAAGTTTTGCTCTCAGGTGGAAGAGTATTTAATTTAAGTATTTTCCTGACACATCACCACACATCAATTTAAATAATCGTTTGTTTCATAAGTAATTACAGGGTGTCTACTAGGTCACGATAAAGTCACGAATGTTGTAAAAGCTCACGAAAGTCCTGAAAAAGTCACCATTTTTAAGTATATTTTGGTAAAAGTCACGAAAATATTAATTACAAGGCTAATGTGTATTTCTTGTGCACTGATCTTGTAAATACCATATTTTTTGTGCTTTTGGCAGCTTGCATTTTCAGGAAAATCATCACATAAGATTTTCCCGTGTTTAACTAGGCCAGTCCCGCCATTTTCGCCATAAGACGTTTGCTTTAAAATTCAGTTCAAAATGTTGCTTACAGCTTCTATTCTCCTACGTGCAACGTCATAATTTTCACATATAATGCAGAGAAAATTTTAATAATAGCGATTTGCTCTTCTTTATTAAATAAAAGTCCATTAGAATGCTGTGAAAACGTAATTTATTCAATTCTCGTACCTTACACGCTTGAAAAAAAGGTGGTATTCGTTCCGTGGCGGCCACGGCATAGTCAGTTTGGGGCGACTGAATTGTTTCGACCCGGCGTAGTGACTATTCCGGAATTCCTACGGATTTCCATCGAACGGAATAGTGACTATTCCGTCTACGAAATAAATTCTGAAAGGTGGCCCGGATTTGTACCGACACGGAATAGTGTATATTCCGCACAATCGTAGGAATGACGGAATTGTGTCGAAACGGCGTAGTGACTATTCTGTTTGTTGTTAGCATCTACAAATAGCACACGGAAAAGTGTCGAAATATTTTAGGTTAAATTCCAGTGACTAACCTGTAAGCCAGAACCATACCGATCCGGAATTCTGTCGAATCTGATATTTTAAAACTAGTTCATATAAAATGACGGTAGATTGCAGGCTTATCCATTTTGAGCAATGCTGCCACCTGGCAGCGAAGCTAAAAGCTGAGTTTGACTTGAAGTTGAAATACTATACATCATAAAATCTAGATATAAATTTGAACTATTATTAAATCCAAAAAGTAAACATACAGCAACGTAATTGGGATTAAATACTGACTGTAGTTTATTTAAATTATTGTTCTGTACATGTTGTATACAAAAATCTAAAATATCTAGATTTTAAAACATATAGGCATATATATATATTTAGTTAAATTCATATTTTTTAATTTTGAAATGCACTCTCATTGGTTGCCATTTGTAACGTTTCCGTGCATTGTGGAAGCAGCAGATGCGACAGTGAAATGTCAGGGAGATCCTTCTCCGTTTACGTTTTCGGTGTCTCCGTTTCCGTGCCATTGTAGAACGGGCCTGAGAGTGCATTTCAAGATTAAAAAATATTTATTTAACTAAAAAAAATAATTATTAATTTTTTTAAAATCTAAGTACGGGCAGAATTTGCAAATATATATAAAATTAACGACAAATTAATAAAGAACACTAAAAATGTTAGTTTTTCAAACAAATGTTAACGTATTTAGAACATAAACAAACATGGCTACCACCACATCCAAATACTCGGCGTCTATTGGTCGCACGGAGCAACGTAAACGGAAGAGCTTAGCATTGCCGAGCTACTCATACAGACGCAAACGAAACTAGTACGATGTCAGGCCTTGGGGAACTCGCGGAAATTCTTCACTTATGCGATTATTGGAACCTTGTTCAGGCCCTTGAGCCATTTTACGTCCGCATCCGTGCCGCGCCGACTAAAAAAACAGCGCCAGACCATTTTGCTGGAAGCCCTTGCGAAAGTGCTCCAATAAATGGCTGTAGACATGGGGAAAACACTGCAAATTCTAAATTTTAATGCAAATGGCGTTCGTTCAAAATCCTACGAGTTATAACAATGTTTATTCGTGTACGGGATAGATGTGGCATTAATTTCGGAAACAAAATTAAGGCCTCACAATCGTTTTAATATAAGTGGTTATACAACCTATAGAACCGACCGCGACACTATAGGGGGCGGACGCAGCACAGCCATCCTCATTAAGCATGGAATAAATCATCATCCTATAGAAATAACTGGCTTAGAGCATATTGAGGCCACCAGCATAAATATTCGTAACAAAAGTGCGCACATCTGTATGTCGGCAGTCTATAAACCACCGAACAAGCCTCTATTGTTTAGGGATTTAAATTAATTAATCCAATGCAACATTTTTTCATAGCAGGTGATCTAAATAGTAAAAACGAAGACTGGGGTTGCAGGAATACCAACCCAGCAGGGAGAATATTAACTGAACATGCGGCTAGAAATAACTACGAAATTTTTGCTCCAAAGACTATCTACCCAACTAATGGGGGCATGACGGAAATTTTAGATATAGCTAATACCAACATCCCGGGAGCACAGGTTACTTCCGAAAAATTAGATGAGTTAGACTCCGATCATTTTCCTGTGTTAATACAATTAACTTTTGATGCCCAGTTTTGCGCGGCAATTTTTAGCCGAACTTTCGGAGTTACCGACTGGGACAAATTTCGCGACGATTTAGAAACAATTTTTATCGAACCACCACCGATAAATACTCCAGAAGAGCTAGACACACGGGTTAAGCTGTTTACTGACACGGTTACAGATGTGCGCAAAAAACACACGAAATTAGTAAACAAAAGAGAATTTACACGAATTCATTATCCAGATGTTGATATTTTAATCATTTTAAAACTTCAGGTGCGAAATTACTATCAACGAACACGAACACCGCAGGCTAGGACGGAATACAATCGCCTTAAAGCCCAAGTTACTCGGAAAATTAAACAATTAAAAATAGATAAATTCGGGAATATAGTCACAGAAGTCGCAACACAACCTCGACAAATGTGGCGCCTTACGCGCACACTAAGAGGCAATAATAAATTTATTTATACTCCCGCAATAATTACAGACACGGGCATAAAATATGACGCAGCTGACAAAGCAAATGCGATAGCAGATATTTTTGAGAAACAATTTTCACCAAATAAGGATGTAAATGACCCTCAGTTTACTAGAACCACTACAGTAGCAGTAAATAATTATTTACAAATAGCCACACAAATAGAGACGGAACTTATAACAATTCATGAGCTACTAAGAGTAATTCAATCGCGACCTCAAAACAAAGCAGGCGGACCTGATGGAATAAATTTCGAATCACTTAAAAAATTACCTCTTCCAGCAATCGAATATCTATTAAAAATTTTGAATGCTATATTTATTTTAAAAACCTATCCTTCCGAGTGGAAACTCGCGAAAGTAAAAACGATTCCGAAGCCAGGGGAAAATGCGGCTTTACCGCAAAATAGTACTAGCAAATGTTTCGAAAAAATACTATTAAAACGATTTAAAGAGCTCTCCGACCAACACAACATTATCCCATATAACCAATTCTGTTTTTGGAGTGGCCACTCAACATCTCATCCATTAATCAAGCTTATTGAGGATGCCACTGATGGATTTAATTCACGAGCGAAGTTTACAGTAGCAACCATGTTAGATGCGGAAAAAGCTTTCGACAAAGTCTGGATTCCTGGCCTAATTCATAAATTGGTTACTTTTGATTTTCCAGACACATATATTCATCTGGTGGCCCATTATTTATGGCGCAGAAACGTTTTTGTCGCGATAGATGGGGCGAAGTATTCTACTCGGGAACTCACAGCTGGGGTGCCGCAGGGCTCACCCCTCTCTCCCTTCTTTTATAATGTGTATACAGCCGATATACCACGCGAACATGCCCATGTACAGCTCTATGCGGATGACACTGCGGTAGTTTATCAATCCTCCAATTTAAATTTTGCCCTAACTATTGTCCAAAGACAGCTCACATCACTAGAACAGTGGTGCACTCGCTGGCGCATTAAAATTAATGGAGCCAAGTCAACCACTATAATTTTAACTAAAAAACGTACAGCTCCTGATCGCGAACTTAAAATATTTAATCAAGAAATTCCATACGAAAAATCTGTAAGATATTTAGGCCTAAGTCTCAACTCAAGTCTCACCTGGAACCATCAGGTTAATAAAGTTTCAAGGATTGCCCTAGGCACTTTAAGAACCCTATACCCAATGTTTAAGGCCCCTCAATTCCCTAGAAGGAAAAAACTTCAACTATATCTACAAATAGTTCGCCCTCAACTTCTCTATGCTTGCGAGATATATGGCTATGCAGCCAAGTCGCACATAAAGAAACTTCAAATAACCCAAAATAGATTCCTGCGGGTAATATCCGATTGCGACTGGTATAATAGCAATTTAGAAGTACACCAGCTCCTTAAAGTAGAATATGTCTCGGAATTTATAAAACGCCAAAATAGGTCTTTTTATGGCCAACTCCCGGCACATCCTAATGTTTTTATAAATACTATCTCCGACTACGACCCAGCTGTCCAGCGACAATTTAAAAAACCGCGACTTGCCTAAGCCAAGGCCACATACATCCCAGTGCACACAGCACCGAAACGAGTATACGCAGCCGTAATTTGGCCTAGCGGGGCTCTGACTTGTTTTGATATAGTTAGCGGTGTTGCCTGGTCAAGTACTGTCCATGCCCATGGTGAAAGTATACACCGTTGAAGCTGGACTTGCCAACGAGTGGCATGCCTGGGCTGGCGGTGCCGAGTGCTGGGCACACGATTGCGATTACTTCTGGCCCATGCGGGGCTCTATATTAGAATGTAAAATCATTATTAGTGTTGCCCGGCCAAGTACTGACCATGCCAATGGGGAAAGTTAATAGCCGTACACCACCGTTAGAATTTAAGCGTAGGAGTTGTGGCCAGGGACTCGTGATGAAGGATTGGGCAATTTCTTTAACTGCCGACTGCCTTTTGCTGGTGACAGGCGACATGAAGCTATGTCCTCTCCTGAGTGCGTCCCAAAGCAGCAACTCACGGGAAATTAAATTACATTTAATATTTCACGATTTAAATTTTTAATTTAAATGAATAACTCATTTCTCTATAGCACCGATGCTGCGGAAAAAGTTTTTCAGGTGACAGAATAGAATTTTGGCTGGCGGTGCCGAGTGCTGGGTACACACTCGCGGCTCCTTTTGGCCCACGCGGGGCGCTAAATTTTATTTTCAGGCCTTTATTAGCCCAGGCGGGGCTATAGTTCATGCTAGTTGTTTTCCCCAGATACTTTTTAATAAAATTACAGGTATCATCGCAGTGTTTATTAATACTATGCGCTCTTTCCCTCATCGGACTAACTGTACACGATTATATGCCTCCTTGGTCAGCCAGGTATGTGCGGCCTTGGAGCTATACACTACGAGATTAATTAGGCCATCTTTGCACAAACTCCACACGCCTCTAAATACAGACATCACGACACTTTCATGCATCAGTTAGCCAACTAACTGAGGGGAAAGGGTAACCTCCCCCCGCCTGACATCTACACTATTAAAAATAGAGCCAAGCAGCATGCGACAGCTATTTTACAACTTGCAGGACCGTGAGCCACCATTAATCTTAAAATCGCACACTTCGCGCCCCCCGTCGTTTCCAATGATTCGAACAAAGTGACGGGGTCGCAATATTTATTTTGGCAACCACATAGCGAGTTATGGGAACATAATAGTTCCTGGTATCGCTGTCACACGCTCTCGGCCGAGCATATGAGGAAACGGCGGCGTGCCGAGCTAATCCGTACAGGTCCGTCTACGTCTGCGTGCTACCATAGAAGTTCTGTTCCGTGAGATCCGTCTCTGATTACGTGATCCGTCTCCGTTTCCGTGAGTGCCATTGTAGAACGGGCCTTAAAAAGAACAGTATCATTATGTTTTTACAACTGACTTTCTGAATTATGAACATGACTTTTGTTGCCTTATTTTGGATGTCAGGAGCCACAGGAATTAAATTTATTAGGAAATGAGAATTTAAATCGTTAGAGTTAATACATTTTTCGCAGTTGGAGCTTTGTTTGCAATAACATTATTTCTTAAATCACGCCTTATTTGAGCCGTGAACCGGCTCGTGTAAGCAATTTAGCCTTGCGTACATCTTGGATGCAACTGTTTCTTAGAACACGCTAGGATTCAAAAACTGTATTTGACACTTCATCGTCGCATTAAATAGCTCCCTTATATTTTCTGAAAGCAGTTTCCTTTCGAGCCATCAATAACAAGATGCCGGTGTCATCTGTGCAGACGGAGGACGCGCCACACGCCGGGTTTATAAGAATAACTAGACCACTTTGTTAAGTAAATCAGTTTTATCAAACATTTTGATATTTCTGTAGCTAGAAACTTAAGTGCGCCAATGGAAAAGCATGGTAAATAAGATTGTGGTGCGATAGACCCGGTGCAGGGAGATGCCCATGGCACACAACTTTGTTAGAATTAGAGGTGATGATTAGGTCAAGCCACTAACTACCTAGATAGTAAAATAGACTTGAATCGAGCTTGAATTAAGCTTGCCATGATAAGCCTACAAGCTTGAATCAAGCTTGTCATGGCAAGTGTGTTAGCTTGAATCAAGCTTGATTCAAGCTAACTAGTTTACACTTGACAAGCTTGCAGCAACAAGCCTGCCATGACAAGCTTGCAGTAAGCTTGCCATAATGTGATTGAATCAAGCTTGCAGCAGGCTTGCCGCGACAAGCTTGCAGCTGGTTGCCATGACAAGCTTGCAGCAGGCTTGCCTTGACAAAATTGCAGCTGGTTTATCGTGACAAGCTTGCAGCAAGCTTGCCGCTACAAGCTTGCAGATGGTTTGCCATGACATGTTTGCTGCTGGTTTGTCATGACAAGCTTGCAGCAGGCTTGCCGCGACAAGCTTGCAGCTAGTTAGCCATGGCATGTTTGCTGCTGGTTTGCCATGACAAGCTTGCAGTTGGTTTGCCGTGACAAGCTTGCAGTTGGTTTGCCGTGACAAGCTTGCAGCAGGCTTGCCTTGACAAGCTTGCAGCAGGCTTGCCATAAGCTTGCAGCAGACTTGCCATGACAAGCTGTAAATGGCTTGACACTAGATGTCATGAGATGCTTGCTATGCAGCAAGCTAGTAGTGATGTGCTTGAAACAAGCTTATGACAAGTGTGCTTTCATATGCTTGTAGTAAGTCTGACTCAAATTATTATACTATCAAATTGGTTTTGCTGCAAATTTGCAGAAAATTTCAAGACTGCTATTAATTGTCTGAAGAGTAAAATAAATTTTGTAAGTACAATCAGTGCAACACTGCTGCTGATACAGGCGTAAGAACACATAATGCTTATATTGTTCTGTCAATAATCATTATTGTACATCATTCTACAAAAAGCCAGCTGCAAGTAAAACAATTACAAATTGTCGATTTAGGACGACAAGCTGCATTAACTCTCTTTCTACTTTCAAGAAAAAAAGAACATCAACTATCAAATAAATCTATTTGCAGATTAATGCTCCGATTAAAGCAAAAAAGACATGGAAAAATAGTAAACCCGGTTTTGGACCTGTTTTCGACAAGGAATTAAATAAAATACTGCCCATTTTGCTATAATACACTAAAAAGTAAGTACCTACTCTTATCAAAATCCGTATACCAAGAGCTAAGATGTTATACATCAAAAGGTAATCAAGAATAAAATTATATTTTTAAAAACTAAAAACACACGCTTTAATTGTATGAACTAAAAGGAATTTTTTTTTAATTATATTACTTTGTTCAACAGCGACATAATTAATTACAGCAGCTCTGTACAACGTCGGCGCTACAGGTCGTCAACCTGTGTGCGTAGTATGCCCCCCCCCCCCCCCCATGTATGAAAATGACATACTTTATAAATAGAATTGTATTATTATCATCATTTGATCACATACAATTATCATTTGATCAAATTAATTTAAACAGATCCAGCCCGTCAAAAAAGTGCGAAGTTAGCCCCCCCCCCCCCCCCCCCCCCCCCCAAATTTCAAAATCACAACTTTTATTATTGAATCTGAAAGAGGATCATTTGATCAATTTTTATCAACCAAAAGTACCATTTGATCAATCATAGTTTCATAAATATATCGAATTAAAAAAAAAAAAACAGAAAACGCGAAGCCCCCCCCCCCCCCCCCCCCCCGCACACATTTCAAAATCTCAACTTTTATTATTGAATCTGAAAGAGGATAATTTGTTCAAGTTTGATCAACGAAAATTACCATTTTATCAATCATAGATTCATAAATATATCAAATTTAAAAAAATCAAAACAGGATGTTAGCCCCAGCCGCCCCCCGCCCCCCGCCCCCCACATTTAAAAATCACAACTTTTTTAATATTTAATCTGAAATAGTATAATTTGTTTAAGTTTGATCAACCAAAAGTACCATTTAATCAATAATGGTTTCATAAATACATAGTTTTGAAAAATTCAAATGTTAGTATAGCCCTCCACATTTTTAGAAATTTTACTTTTGTTGATATTGTATACGAAAGAGTATCAATTGGTAAAGTTTTACAAAAGAAATTCCTTTTTTTATATATTTTTTTTTTTTAATTTAAATGCCTAGTTATCTCCCTTACTTACACTGTAGAAGCTAACTAGTGTACCCAATAAACGTTATTAATTTGAGTTTAATAACTTTCTACACGCTAGTTTTAATCTCACAGTGTTTGTGAATGAATAGTGTTGACAAATTTAGTCTTAAGTTAAACTAGTATGTTCATGCTTTATAGTGATAATTATACCCTGAAATGAGTTAAATTTCCATGTAATATTTCGTGTATTTTCAGGTTTAGTTTTGTGTGTACGTTGATCAAGTACAATTGAACAATATATTCTGTTAAACAAATAATGTTAACTTGCTTTAACTAGTTTAAATAATTACTAAATAACTAAACCAGATGGAATTCGTTTAGTTTTCTGTCACTTAACCATTCAATAATTTTTTACGTTTCGTTTGATCTTTAAGATTGATATCATTTTTCTCAATATTCTATTTAATAAGAAATATTATGTATCAATTAATGACAAATAAGTTACAATATTTATGGGTTCAAGAAAATACTTAATTGCCAGCTAAGCTCACGGTCGGAAAGTTTGGACCTCTGAGTTTGTGAAACAAGAAATACACAGATAGAATACTAATGAAGGTTATTAAATAATGATCTGATTTTAATATTGTGTTACTAAAACAATTCCACCTGTATTAACTACTAAATTTTACAGGGAATAATATTCCAATAACGTAATTTAACAGTTAGAGTTAACTGTTGAAAACAAGATAAGAATTTACAGTCCTTATACAAACATTTAAGGTGTGTGATGATTTAAGAAAATTCACTTTTTATAATTAAGTTCCAAATGTTGGTTGTTGTTTAAAACAGGGTTAAAATCATTGAAACAGGGATGGCGTTAACCAACCTCGGCAGCTGTATAGGTACGAACGCTCATGAAGGTCTAGAATGATGTCTTGGATTAATCCCTGGAAACTGATGTTGTAAGTTCTTCAAACTCTTATAGCCTGCTGGACTACAACTGAAACACTACTCGTATAATTTTAATTGTGTAATGAGTTTTCGATGAGATTAGCCAGTATTTTTTTTCAACCACAGATATCTGCTTAAAATTACTTCGTTAATTAAAAAAATACCAATTTAGTTACGTACCTTCAAAATTCAAAACGTTTAAAAATCGAATGCTATTTGATCAGATTTAATAAAATTTTAAGTTTCATTCTATCAGCAACATAAATAGTAATAGTTCTATCAGAACCTAAAATATTTTGTAAAAATCCATTTAAACGCATTTGTGACGTATTGAAAAATTGAAAAGCAAGTATCAGTATTATGATGTTATCTGATTTCTTAGTGTAGGTACTACACACAGTACAGATAAATAAAATAAAAACGCTTTCAAAGGAAAATATTTCAACATGATAGTCCAGGAAACCAAGACTTAAAAAGGCACAAACCTGTAAAAAATTTGTCCAAAGCTGAATTTTTGCACAGTGGTACAGTTGACTATGCTCAATAACATACCGAAAGTTTACCGCTGTAGACCTTGTGCGTATCACCGAAAAACTGCATTTAATCCTAGATGACAGCGACTTACATCAGTCCATTAAAATGCTACCCATTTGTACAGTTTTTAATTTAGACTGTCCATAAAATTACCAAAATAATCTTGAGAATCTAATACAGCCATTAATGTTGTAAAAAGCATAAATTGTTAATATTAAAGATATGATATTAAGCGATTAATTCATGACATTTTTTTTATCTTTGCCACCCAGTTAAAAATACGATTTACACCAATTTGAAGAGCCCAATGAAAAAAATGTCCAAATAAATGTTTATGGTTATACTTTTAGCTTTAAGACAGTATATTTATAAAGAGTCTAACGTAATTAGTTAGCTTATTAAAGCGGCCCGAGCGTTGCAGTGTACTGCGGCCGTACTGATCTCTCACGGCCATCGCCGCGCCGGCGCGGCATTGCGACACACTGCGTACTGCGACACTCATTCAACTTGGTCTTACTTAGGGATTACTTTAAACATAGCTAATTCATATGATAGGGTGTATTTATGTTACATGTATTGAGATTATGCATTTTTTTCTTATATGAATGTTTTTTGATACAATAAAATTAACAATAATCGTTTTCTGCTTGGAACTTGT